>NW_021848400.1:195969-198383 GCF_003651465.1 Formica exsecta
AACATGAAGGATGATTTTTATCACAGCACGAGGACTCGCTATTTATCCCACAAAATATATTCGAAGCGCGTCGCCCTTTATTTTTAGACAATGCCGATGTATAGATATAGAATGTTTATGTAAAAGGTGAAAGATTAAAAAAGTAACGTTCTATCTATAAAAGAGAAACGTCCCTAGAGAAGTTGTAGCTGTAGAAACGGAGAGTTGAGAACCGCGGTCTTAAAACAGCACTGCGTGCCAGATCGATACCATGGCGGCTACTACCCTTAAACTCTGAAATGTGGACCGAAGTGTTGTGGACGCAAAATTTCAAGCTTTCATCGACGATCATATATCGTCGTAATTACGTATATACGGGAAAGGAAAAAAGACAGAAAGAGAGAGAGCGAAGATGTAATAAAAATAAGATGAAAGGCTTTTTATACACGCGTATCGCTCGAGCGAACAATCGAGAGGGCGAATTGTCGAAAAGTTTTTTTCTGTTGGAATCTTGCAAACGTATTTGTTAACTTTTGACTGTGATGAATGAGTTTTAACTCGTTCTTTGACATTCTAGTTTTATATTGCGCGAAGAACGTCGCGCACAGTCGACTTATCTATCCAGCGCAAGTGCATAATTCACGCGTATAAATTATAAATCGACGCGACATAACGAAATATATGTATACGAGTCTTCGACGTTCTAACTTTGTCCCGACCTGCTTTTTCTCGCCTGTCAGGATCGTTTTCTTCGTACATGCACTTTGTGTAAGGCAATCGCCTCTCGTGCCTCTGCGTGTCGGTCCCGCGTTGACTTATTGACTGAGGTCCGTTAAACGAGGCGAAAGGTCCGTGGGGTCCGGGAAAGTTAACAGATGAACACAAGGGGGACACGTGAGCCGATAACACACACGCATACATGTATACACAGATAGACAGCATACACGTCGTGTGCACGCGTGCCGCTATCATGTCCGGAGCAGACGCCGATGGACGGGGATGCTGATCTCGATTTAATTAACGCCAGTTTAAATGCCGTCGAACAATTTACCAGCAGCTTCGAATGCCTCATAGCTGGGTAAAGTATTAGCATACTAGTTCGATACGAAACAGTAGAAGTGAAATAGAGTCTGATTGAAAGGTATCTATAGGATAATTGATAAAAGCCGAATGCTCAAAACAATAACGAATTTCATCTGCTGATTCCATTTGCTTAAAATGTTCTTCATATTTTTTGCTAGCTAGCGGTATTACTCGAAGCGTTCCATCGCCGAAAGGAATGTCTTGTCAAGAATGAACACCTTCCTCGAGTGGACGACGAGCGAGGGACAGATTCCTCGCGCAAACACGTCAACGTCTCATTTGTCACGTCACGTGGAGTGCGTTCGCAACGCTTACGTACAATCCACGATGCTTACCCTCGCTCCTCACGTCCCGCTATCCCTCAGAACCAACCCCTCAAGTAGAAGTGGCTCGTATCCATAAAAGATAGGGGCGAGAGTAAAGTGCGCGCCGTGATCGTAAGCCATGCGTTCGCACCCGTGAATACGTGTAGTGCGTTGCATCTGAGAGGGAATCTGCGTATCTCAGTGAGGAAAAAATTCTAATCAGAGAAAGAACAAGATTTTTTGAATCGCGAGATAGAAAGGAAATGGCTCGATTTATCTCGCCATGTGTATTGTGTGTATAAGCTATCATTTATCCTTATATAATGATCTTCGTATCTAAGCGCCATATATATTGTTCGTGGATTTACGGCGGATAGATGCCATTACTCGCGTTCTATTGTAATGCAAGTCTCCTTCGGCAATACGGAAAATATCCGGGGAATCTTACGCGAATTTGGCGAAGAGAGCCGGAGAAAACGAAACGCTATACGCGTAATAACGCGCCCAATGTAAGGAAGGAAGGAAGGCAGGAAGGAGGGTGCAACCCCCGAGATTTTAAGCCGGTGATATTAATATTGGAGAAGTCGGCGACGGAGTAGCTCTTGGCGTGTATATATGTATGTAGAAGGCGCTGTAGTTTGTGAAATCGTACGACGTAGATAGGTAGGTAGGTCTATGAGCACCTACAGGCAGTTTGTTAAAAGCGCAGGCCACATACGGCTTAATATCGATTAAGGGCCACAAAGGACTCCTGTTTCGCTCTGGCCGTTTACTATCTATACCGAGATTACACCAAGTTTCGGCCACGACGGATATACAGCAGCGATGTATATACGCAAAATACGCGTTTTACGACACTATTAAATTGCTTCGTACGAAATATTGGCGAGCTTTATAATTATTATTTGCAATGCTCCGCAGGGAAATTTGAATCGTAGTGTTCGCACGATAAATCAATCGAGAATGTAAATCGTTTATGAAATGTGTAAATAATATTAATCACTCATTGAACGATATCCCATAATTTGCATATATATAAATTGCGGC
>NW_021848400.1:198687-223509 GCF_003651465.1 Formica exsecta
ATGAACATATATTGCAATTGAAAAAATTCATCGTTCGATTTTGATGAAAATATCATTATACTAATATTAACGTCACACGATATATAAAATAATTTAGAGATAGATGTGGATCGCGCTTCTTGGTTGAGATGAAAATCAAAGATCAAATTTTTTTAAATACAAATGAAGATAACACATTGTTCGTATGTTCGATGTTTTAACTATAACTTGATTAATAGCATTTTTTAATACTGGCGAGTTGACAAATATAATTAATATAAATTTTTGATATTAATATTTTTCTAATAACGATGAAGAAAAAAAAGCATTCATAAGTTATATTTTTTATGTCTATTAAATATTTTTTTTAACTTTCAATAATCAACTGTGTTTGGTAAAAAGTTTTAAAGTGATTTATCCATCCCTTAAAAGTTGGATGGTTGGATCAATTTTAACGAGAATACATGAATCAGTTTTAACAGAGATAAATCCTTATTTTAAAACATGTATTTTCAAAATAAATAGATTGTAGGACAGATTATATACTTTTTGTATTGAAATAAAAAGAATGCCATTCAAAATATCGGAAACTTATTAGAGTGCTCTCGACTTGTTAGAGAGCTGAACATAGAGCATAATAATTATAAATGAATTTCAAAAGCACTTTGAAAATTATTTTAACAATAGATAATAAATTAATTTTCCTCAATATAAATTTACTTATTATACGTTCAAAAAAAATTATTTAGATTTACTAAAAATTATAATTCACTTTTTCTCTCACTCTTTCTCTGAACGATTGTTTTAGACTCAATTCTCGAAGTATATGTGGTTCGTCTCTTCTCTATTTTATAGTATCCTAAGGGAAAGAAGAATCCCCTCAAATCCTTTAACTTGTCTGTTGTTTAGTTTCTCTCTCGCTAGTATTAATAAAAAATTTTATTTCGGTAAAAGTTACGTGAATAAGAATAGTATGACATAGATGAATAAGAATAGTATGACATAGATTGACGTTTTAGGTGAATATTAAAGTAGTTTACGATTAAAAACATACTTGTTTTTCTACTCTATGTAATTTAAAAAAGATAGCAGATCTATCCCTTGGAATTACTTGATACAATATGTAATATACTGGTCTGTTACAATATTTGTCTTCCTTTAACGATTTAATACATCATCGCAGAAACTCCTATCTGCATCGCGCAACCATCCAATTTCTTTGTCGATTTAACTCACACGCTCTATGACCGGTTTCCGCGACTGGTATCGAGTAGATAAAATGTATACACACTGGCTGCTACTAAATGATAACTCTCTCGTACTCCATGATATTGCCAAGTAGCGGTGGATAGAATATTGCTCGCGTCGAAAGACCCGATTTCGAGAACTGTGAAATCATGATTTCTAGCACCTACCTAGCACTTACTTTGCCGAGCTCTTTGTTCATCGTGCATTCAGTCTATAAATTACTATTTTAGTACCGTAAAATTTGTTGAGCCACAAAATATATAAAAGAGAAAAAATATTTCTTTTTTTATATATTAAAATTATCCTAAATAACCGAAAAACTGGAAGACTTAAGAAAAATGAAAAAAATATATTAAAATGCTCGAAGAAGCAAGAGATTAAATATTGATTTCCCTCAAACATTCGTGATGAGCGATTCAAACTGACGACAAGAAGTTAAAAGAGAAGAGCAATACTCACTTCGCTACGGTGTCCTCGGAGATTGTAATTTGCCCTGAGTGGAAGTTCTGCGGTTCTGGTGCGACAATGCGATGTAGTAAAAGTCACCCCTACCAAGCCGCGAGCGTTGCCGGTGGCCAGCCATCCTTCTTGGTAGTAATTTGTACGATCGAGCTTCCATCCTTCATCCTGGTAAATAAGAGAAGCCAATGTGTTAGTTATTCCTTCTCGCGGAAAGTAGCGCGAAACGTCATTTGCTCGCGATTTATAGTGCCACGATGATTTCAACGATCGTGATAGCTATTACGGTTATTTTTAACTGGGATTGTAAATGAGACTGAAAAAGGTCATCGTGTAGAGTATCACTCTATTTAATGATTGAAGTCACCGATCTCAGAAAGTGGCTTAAATAAAATATCCTTTGAATCCTTTGCGTGAATAAATTATTTAACTGACTTATCACATGTGACAAAGACGTTTTGTAATGCTGATTCGTTATTCATTCCGTAGAATTTGATACGAGTTTTATTAGAACATATGCGCTTTTGCATGGCAAAGTACATATAAAAGCGATGGTTTGACAGCCAAAAATAGTTAATTATATTAATTAATGATACGACCGATGACTGCATTATTCGATATCAGATAGCACAGTCGTTCAATTAAAATCAAAATGCTTGCCAGAATATTCCGCTGCCGAATATTTTATCGAATAATATTTTCAACTCAAACATAAGTCAGGTGGCGAGGGCTTCGATGCTAAAAAAGGGTTTCATCCTCCGACTCGCTATACATATGTAGGTGTAATTACTTAAGACAGTCTGAATCCTTAGCAATATCGAGATATATATGCACGTTACAGGAAAAGGCATCAAGTTTATCTACTGTTTAATATCGTAATCTACTGTTTAATATCATAATTTCTTTGAATAGAAAATTATTACGAGATTTTTGTAATACGAAAGATTAAAATTATATTAGTATGTGTTTTTAGACTTCGGTTTTGGCACAGGAAACAATATCGTAAATATCGCAGAAAATATTCAATCTGGATAATTTGCATCTGTTCCCTCCCACTTTGGCATCCTTCCCATCAATAAACGAATCCCTGCAATTCGCTGCAATATTGAATGCAACTATTTTGAAAGAGCATTCAAATTTTGCTTGTTAATTAGCAATGTGCTGTTGATCAAAAAGGGATGTTAAAAAGAGAGTTTATTATTTCTTATATAATATTGGAAAGAAACATATAACAAGATAGCAAGAGATCAAAAAACAGAATATTTCTCTTTAAAGTATTTCTAGACCTCTTTTCGCATTTATATCAGAGATTTTGAAAATAGGATATAACATCCTTCTTTCCCATTCGTGCTTAAAGTTTTTTCTTGAAATGTCGCGCATGCGAGATAACATGAATTATACTATACAATTTCATTAAAATTACAGATTGAATTACGACTAAAATATCGCGGTTAAAATACATAGTGTATTTTGTGGCCTCTAGTAGACAAGTTCGCGTATTCTGACAGTTCGCGTATTCACCGGGTTGCCAGTATAATTAAAGCGCGATTTAACGGAGATGTTTTGCGTAGCCATAATGAGATGAAGTCCAAGAGGATACGACTAAGCTGAAACAAGAATAGAGCAGAGCCGGTAACGATGCGAGAGACTGCAATAATTCGATAGCTAACTTCCGCAGACGCTACTATCCGAAACAATGAAAGCGCCGGATGTAAAAACGCCGCGCGATGAAACCTCGTGACAATCCTTCGTGATTATCGTAAAAAATTTGTGTCTCGCTCGTAAATCTTCGTTAGCGTCCGAATCATCGTTGTGCGGTCCTGTGGCAGAATCGCGTCCCGATTTCTATTACCGCGTCGAGACGTTTCGCAAACGCCGCGGTGTGATCGATGACCACGAGGGTGGTCTTTATTTGCAAGTCACAGTGATGTAACAAATAGGGAGGGTGTGTGACGTGGGGGGAGGAAGAGAAATCAGCGGTAATCCAATCTTTGCGAACATGTTGAGTGCAATCCGCGAAAAATGGGGAGCAAAGGGTGAGGTCTCGATTGGTTGGAAATCGATGTTGCGCGAAGACGAGACGTCTTGTGGAACTATCTGCCCAGCTGGGCTGAGCGGGATATTTTTTTTTTTTTTTTTTATTGTACCGCGAGAGAGTTTAGTGCTCGGAACGTCTCGGTGCAATTTTCCGACGAACAATAGCGCGTATAGTAGCGTAGAACAGCGGCTCTTGATATAATGACGTTATCGATTCGCGAGCGCGATTCACAATAAATGTGAGTATAATGGAAATACACGGGACGGCGCGTACACGCGACCGTGATACACGTGAAACTTGCACTGATTCTTTGGCGGATTACGGGTCTTTAGCGACGGAAATCCTTTCCGTCTCTCGTTCCGGAGAAAATAAAATATTATCTCTGTTAAATTATAATAAAATTTTAGCCACGTGGAAACTTTGCAAGCGCGAGGTAAGTAGCAAATATGGTCCCTACTAATGGATCGCCATTTATTTCCGGCGATCTTTTTCACAGGAGACATCGAAAATTTATATCGCGTGTAATGGGTTTCGGACATTTTCGATCGAGACCTCTGTCGTACATAAATTCGTAAAATATCGGCGTTTTTCGCTAGGAACCACTATATCTTACGGCAACGACCGTGTAATCAGGCAGGAGAAAGTATAGTTAACGAAATCGGGGGAAAAAATAATGATATACTGCGTACCGATCAAGTATTCTTTCCCCGGGGACGAGCAGACTCCGGAGCGACTCGATCGAATTCGCCCTTCGCTAAGTCAATTATTTTTCCAGTAATTGAGCGCCCCGTCTCGCTTCTCCACGCGGGTTTTCATCGCGCTTCTTCCTGCGCTCCGAGGGCCGGCTTCCGCCCAAATCGTTGATCGGCAGATTGGCAGTCTCCGGCGGTGAATTAGAGTAGGCGCGAGACGAGAAACGTGCTCGTCGATCGAGAAACACGGTGGCCGTAATTAATTCTGATCGATTGCCTCATCCGAGAGTTCGGTAATCAAACTAATCTTCGTTGTGCGTTGCATATGTACGTACGAATATTTCCCGGGAAGACATGGAAAGATCATCAAAAGAGAGAGCGAGAGAGAGAGAGAAAAAGAGAGAGAGAGAGAGCCCGAAAGCTTGAAGATGAAGCATAGCTATATGAAAACATTTGTGTGAAAATTATTTTTAAAGGCGACTTTTTATATTATATTCAACAAGAAATAATTTCTTTCTTTTAAATCCAAGAAAGAGAAAAATCGCTTCCTATAGTTTTTTTTATATTAGCTATAACTCCAAACTATTCTTTATTACGAATTTTAAAATCTTGAATTATATAAATATTGCGTAAAATTATAAATTAAGTTATTGAGGAAATCACCGACAATTCACAAAATATTTTACAATTGTTTATCCAAATTTAAGGGTTTTTCAAGTCGATGAATACAAATCTGATGTAAAAACTAAGAAGTTTTAAATTAATATAATAAAATATTGATATGGCAAATGTCAAAATTTAAAAAATTAAGAAAATATGTTATAAACTTAAATAAAAATACAATATAGCGGATCTCTAAGCGATGGATAATTAATTATTATACAACCTTCTCGCGATTATTATATCGCGAGAAGGTATAATAGACTCATTATTTCACCATGAAAATTCTTAATCTTTACAACAAACAAAGTGTGTGTCGAGGATTAAAAATTTGCACAATATATTTTAGTTTTGAACGCAATAAAATTTCTTTAACACGTTGCATTTTAATTATATAACACGAGAAGTTACAATTAAAATAACTCTTTTTCATAACTATAAATTTCTCAGAATTGTAATGTAATAAAGCACCTAATAATATTGAGGAAACTACAGAAAATAATTTTTTATCTTTTTGGATTTTTTTTGTCTATCAGATCGTGTTACTGGAAAGAACCAGAGAGTGTAATCCCGAAATGATTTACGTGCGCAGCGTTAAGGGCGGAGTTAAGGGAAAATTTCCTCGGTGCGAAAGGAAATTTCGCGGTTGCACACCCGCTCCTCTCGGTAGGTGCACGCACGGTACCAGTTCGTATTTCTCGATGACCTCGGTAAGTGGCACGGAACAAAGCTCGTCGCGGGAAACTTGGGCACTCGTTAGTCGGTCCGTGAAAAGATCCACTCGAGACGCCGAGCACGATCCTCGTCGCCAAGTCAGATTTTACACCACGCGCGGCGAACCCTCCGCTGTGAAATCCTTCACCCCCGCAACGTCTCGCCCCCTCCCCCTCTCTTTCCCCCTGAACGCTCTTGCAACGTGCACACACCTCGTCCCGATGGATTCCAATCTCCGTTCGTGCCTGTTTTGATGCAATCATGCGATTCTCTACGGCGTTATTGACTGACGAGACTTCTCGCAAAGAGACTTCCTCGAAAATTGTACGAAATCCTTGCCAGGAATCGCTCCTTGCCAGGAATATCTGCTTGATTACATGTGAATCTTAATAATATGTTAACAGTTTTGTAAGTACTTAATCTGTCATATTCTATCTCTCGCTATTGTGCGATAGAATTACGAAATTAATTAATTAAATTGATTGCAACTATGAGATACCATGCAAGTCCGTTTCAGGACTTAAAGCCATACATAAGGCTATAAAGAGAATTAACGATCGTTATCTGATACATTTGATTCTCGACTCGGAAATCGGTGAGTCGCCGCTTGTTTCTGTGAGCGCAGGACTTACAATCAGATATATAAAATCAGGTTGAATATATTATAGTATAGTGTAGCTCTACTATAGCCGTAAAAGCAAAATAAACGTGAGCTAATTGTCCTAGTTGTCTCACGCGAGACGGAACAAATTAATTTCGCGCGAGCTTTCGCCTGAAGGTAAAAAGTTTTATCTAATCATCGTTTATTCCCCGCGAGGTATATGTGTCAAGTGACAGCTGCATTTTTATTCATGTCTATATACTGTTTTACTGCAGCGTGCCTGCCGCTGTTTCCGTTTATAATTGTATTCCCTTCCCTCCATCATGAATGGTGAACACGAATGTCGCAAAATGAAATTTCATCGTCGAGATTAAAAATTGATCGTCCCTCTCTGTCCCGATTTTTCCGGATATAGTACGTATCGTCTAAAGATAGAATTTCTCCGACGATGTTGACGCGTCGCGATCGACATACAAAAATAATTATGGACAATCCTCCGCGGTAGGATAATTTTAATCTAAAATTTTAATCTGAAAATTTGCTGGAAAGGAAGTGAACTTTCTTCACTTGTCGATCGAGAGTTTTTCAATGCCACGCGATATGCAACGAATGTATGCAAACTTATTCAACAACTTGCTCGCAAGGACTATTATCCGCAGCGCGCGTGTTGTGCAAGAATATACGTCGTCATGTTGTTGCATAACATACGCTAATACGTTAATTCGCGTTATTAACGATTATGAGTAACGTTATCATTCTATCTCATGACTTGTGCAACGCGATGCAATAAAATATATTTTTAGCCTCTTGCATTTGCATTCGGCGCATCGAAATGCATCAAATCTATCGCGCGTGGAAATCGCCGAGTATTTTTCCGACGATTTGACTTTTAAAAGAAAAGGATAGAGAAATTTCCTCTTATATCCGTGTGCTTTAAAGCGATAAATGAAAATTTATAAACATATGATAAAGAAGAAGAAATATTGTGACGCTTGAGACGATCAAATACGAGAAGATGAGAGATACGCTGACGCATCTGAAATAATTTGATCAATTATTTCGAAATAATTTAATACCTCCGGCGACTCGTCCGGCACTTTGCCCATCCAGCTGAGCGACAGGATATTGCAATCGCACTTGGCGTTGTTATTCTTCTCAAAGTGCAGATGCATGGTTGCGACGCGATCGGCCTTTCCGTCGGCAGGTCCATCAATCTATCGAATCGGCACCGTTTCCCGCGGTTCCGGATTGCCCCGCGGCCGGATTCCACGTCGCCTTTTCCGCGAGCATCCTCGAGCGCGGTGCGCGCACCCTCCTCCCCTCGTTCCGTGACGGATCCCGTGATCGATAATCGAATCACACAGCAGCTCGCACGTCAGCGCGCCCGCACGCGACCAGCGTGTGTCCCGGCGGCGACCGAATCCCTCATGGCCACCCTCGTGATTTTTGAAATCCGGGAGGTATTCACCTCTTCACCGAAGAGGCGGAGGAGAGAGCGCGTCGCTGGCGCGACGCTTCTATATCTCGCGATATCACCCCGGCCCGAGAGGAATTATCGTAGCCGCACCACCGAGGGAGGAGAGGAACCACCACCACCGTCGAGACCACCCCTCAATTTCCCGCGAGTCTCAATTTATCGCCGTTCGCCAACTCCCGATCATTTGTTTCTTATCACGACCGCCATTTTGCCGCCCGAGACGCTACTCCACCTTTCGGGGTTGCCGATCCCCGTGGCCGCGCTTTACGTGCGGGTGGACGTGCGTGTGCTTTTCTCTCCCTCTCTCTCTCTCTCTCTTTCTCTCTTTGTCGCGCGTACTTCCGACACACGCGAGTATCCCCGACGCGAGCGTGCGTCCGACTGAAAGCTCGGCCGCGCGCGCGGTTCGTCGCCGCCGCCACCGACGCCGCTGCCGCCGCGTTCCCGTTTCTTCCGTTCGTCGCGTCGCTTTCGCACGACGAGCGTATTGATTAGAGCCGGCCGTTCCGCGAGACCGTCTCGCGCTTTTCTCCGGTGCTGCATTAAACTCGCCGCGAGCTTTTCCGCGCCTCGCCGCGACCGGCGCGGAACCGCCCCGTTTACTCATGCGGACGCTCGCGATACATCGGTATCATATAAATCGCAACTATAAATTGATCCATATATTTGATACTACTTGAAAGTCACATCTTCAGTCCGTAATACAGTTTTTGTGTAATTAAACAAAATTTTAGATATATTGGAAACTCTGTTTTTCTTGTTGTTTTTTTTTTTAGAAATACTATAGCTAAAAATTTTGAAACACGACCGTGTCGATTGGTAATAATTCTTTTTTATGCTGATACCGATATAAAATGTCGATATTTTAATATAGCAAGTCTACGTGTGATCGCGAGGGATGAAGCGAGGAGGTGGAAGACGAATTTTACGCCACTTTAGATGCATCAAGATTTTTCATTCATAGAGTCGATTTTTCTCTTTCTTTCACGCTACCGATGCATGAACACTTTGCGACTAAGACGTAATAAATTTGCGTGATAAATTACACAAATTTTTATAGATAAGAGCGTACATATCTCTCTCTTTGACGATCTGTCAAATAGATTTTGCTTCGAAAATATTTATTGCACCTTTATTTATCATAGTGATATCAGATATCAGTGTAATATTCGAATATGATAAATTATAAAAATATATAAAATATTGAGAAATAAATCTTTTTCTATAAATATAAAGTAAGAAACTTTTTCTCATTTTATAAATTTGAAAATATATGAACACGTATAAAATCGATAGATAATTGACGAATAAATATGAAAATAGTATGCTTGGTTTCGCGCTTATCATTCATTCTCTCTTCGATTATCGATAATCGACTGTTTTAATATCGACTGTCTGCATCCTCTCATAACGCACGCGGGTGCAACAGCTGGACATGACAGTTTGTTGCTTGATAGTTGCTTGAAGTTTATTAAACAAAAGTTTAAGAAGCAAATTATATATTTTAGAGATTGTACTTATTTTATTAATCATGGATTATAAGGATGAGCAACGCAATGAGATCGAAGCCTTGGAATCAATTTATTGTGGGGAATTGGAAAGTATGTACCACGATAAATTCTACCATATAACCTCTGAATATGCTCAATTAAAAAACAGATATAATGATAATTTAATTTTCGATAAGGATTATTTATTGCAAATATTTCAAATGCGTGCATCTGAACTTTCTTTCTTTTACAGTTTTAGTGACAGAACCATTTTATACGTTTGCTATTCCGATTAAAACGGAAGAATACGAAACAGAAACTGATAATGGTCTCAGTTGTCGGTTAGAATTTACATATACATCAAAGTATCCAGATGAACCGCTGCTTATATCAATCACGGAGCAGGAAAATTTTGAGGATGGTGATGAGAAATTAAAGGCACATCTGGTGGAACAAATGAATGAGAATCTTGGTATGGTAATGGTATTTACATTAGTTAGCGCAGCTCAAGAATGGCTTAATGTACAGTGGGACAAAATAAAAGTGAGGAGAGAAGAGACTGCTGCAAAAAAACAGAGAGAGGAAGAGGAAGCAGAGAGGGTAAAATATTTGAGATAGAAATATCTAAATAGATCAATTGTAATAAAGTCTAAATAATGTCTTTTGCCTTGTAGAAACGGTTTGAGGGAACTCGTGTAACTGTGGAATCTTTCCTGAGCTGGAAGGAGAAGTTTGACGAGGAAATGGGTTATACGAAACGAAAAGAATTAGCAGAGCGTGAGGGAAAGAAATTAACAGGAAGAGAATTGTTTATGACTGATAAAACATTGGATCAATCAGATCTTAAATTCTTAGATGACGGTAAAATAGTTTGACAAGCTTTATTCCTTTGTGAAGATAAATCTATTTCTTATTTCAAAAACATTCTATGTAATTTTTATTATATAGGTGATGCCGTAAAAGTAGATGAGAGTTTGTTCCAAAATCTAGATGACTTAGATCTAGAAGATGATGATGAAGATGACCCAGACTTTGATCCAAATATCTCGGATGATAGTGCCTAAATGGTTTTAATTCGGTAGTCACTAATGTGAACTGATATGTAGAATAACTTATGAAAAAATTTACTAAATTATTACAAGAAGAAAGCAAATAAAAATATATATTTGAAAATATATTTTAAGTACTAGAATTTCTCTTGTGAGCTGAATATTACATCTAGTAAAAAATGGCAGTAATAAATGAAAACCGTTGGTTGAGACCAATAACATATTTCTTCAACCAATATTTCACTGACAGATAAAATTCATAAAACTGAAAATATTTAAAGAACGAAATAATTTTTATACTTATATATATATATGAATTTTGTTTATAAACTTTGTTTATTAAAGAAACGCGCATAATATCTGTTTATTTTAATATTCGCCCCTCTTTCCTCTCATATACTTATCACACAATAAGAATGCAACAGGATAAATATATAATTATTAAAATAACGACCAGAATTTAACATTTATTCTCATAATCTTATAACATTATAATTTATAGACTAAGTAGTAGTTCATAAATATATATATCTTTGCGACTTGATGGAGTCTTTCTCCTGTGATATTCAAGATATTTATTCATGGCAGCATAATACATTTTCCTATGTAGGAATTGCACAACTTCAAAAATTTTTATTTTGTGGCAGTAATCAAAGTCTATGTATATACTGTCGATAAATACTTGCATTCCACAGAACATAGGTACCTTTTCGACGAAAATTTCATTTGTGATAAATTTGTATAGCATTCTTTTCTATAAAATATAAGAACGCATGTCATGGCAGAATACAAAAGATATAGATATTACAATATCTTTATATATAATAATCATAACAATTTTTCTGATATTTCTGTGCAGCTTATTTGATGCACGATTGTTAGTAGAAATAAGTAACTGTTTCATATGATTTATTCATTTTACGTCATTATTTGAAAAAAAAGTATGAAAAGGAGAGAGTAGTCTTATGTATCATCTCTGATGATATATCAAATGATTCTAATGAGGGGATGAGGTCAACTATTCATTAACTATAACTCTCAAATACAAAATAAAAGAGTATATATGATGTATTTTATGTCTGCTATATAATATGTATAGTGGTACTATGTTATTATAGAGATAGTTTTGTAATCATTTTACAAATGAAAGTTAAAAAAAAATAAATAATCTATTTTGGAATATTTGACAACCCATGTCGAAGTTAGTGAATAGTTGTATACATTATATACTCGAGCATATATAAAATTCTGCTGCGTCCGATGTCCAACATCGCTACATTAGATATTATATTAAATAAATATAAATACACACTTGAGACTATTTAAATATAAGAAACACGTCGAGTATAATACCATCAATAAATTGCAATTTCTTAATATTAAAGAGTACATATAATAGTCATGTAACCACTCGCAACGATATTGACGTTTATTTCTTTTGTGACTACAAAAAATTAAATTAAAATATATGTCAAAGTAGTCATCTCGCGTTTAGACTCACCAACGTGTTATAATCTGTTAAGAAAGAAGTCACAGTTAGTCACACAAAATAGTAGAGAGTTTCATAAGTTTAACCAAGCGTTATGAGTAAATAAATATTATTATAAATAAAATATTCTTATAAATAATTATTTACGAAGAGATAAGAATGATATAAAAAACTGCAAATAAATATAATAATTTATTTTTTCGAAAAGAAACGTAGTTTTAATCGCTTGGATAAACTTTAAGAATATTATTACAGAATGTGTGTACAAATTTAATAATTGTTTCCTAGATAACAAAGCATGTTCTATCACGGCCGTAAAATCTCACTGTTGCATATAAGATAGCATGCAACTTCGAGCAGAATAATAATAATTATGATATACATCTAGGGCAAAGTATTAATCTAATAAAAATATTGTTACTATAATAAAAGCGCAATATATCTTCTTTTACAAGAAAAAAGAAATTCTTATTAAGAAACTATATTTTTGTTTTTGAATCACACAAGAGAATCTTTAGAGACAAACATTTCGAGCAAACATCATCATTTAATATTTTAATATTATTATTTTATATCCGCATATTGCATATCATCTTCATAAAGCATTCAAAAATACATTATTCAAAACGGATCAAAAGCTGCAGTCATCATTTTTAATCTCATCTACGCAACATCTCATTCTATTTCTAAGTTTTAAAAATTATACTCATACAGATACTAGAAATTCGAATATGCGTTCTCTAAATAAATGTTTACACAAATCTATTAATATCAAACAAAGCAAATCCGACTTTTGACCAACCTTGTTTTTGATTTGTATATATTAGGTATAATATAGATGCACATATTTATTTAAAACTTCAAAATATATTAATAATTTTTTATCTATAAGAGAGATATATATATCGCAAAGTAAAAATTTTTGACCCAAAAGATATATGTCACGATCTTTATTGGAGTTTTGGTAACCTATTTTCAGATAGATTACTTTTTGATGAGGATAATTAGTCTTCGGGAGAGGAAGTAGAAGACAAGGATTTAGGATATTCTCATATCTCTTCTAGATAATCATCGTCCTAAATCAGGAAACCTAAATATATTATATATTTTTAATATTCTACGATCGCGCGCGCGATTAGATTTTTAATAGAGCTCGCGTGACAGAAAAATTCTAGAGTCTAATTATCGTTGGTTTTGATAAAAGGAACCATTAACTATATATCATCTGAAATACATTTTTACATACATGTCTCCGACATTGAAAAACACGTAAGACAATACAATGTTTTTTTTTATAAAATGCGTCTATATAGTATAAACTTTCCTTAATTAATATACTTTCAACCATTGTCCCTACAAAAGTACTCATTATCTTTTTTTTTAATACTGATACACAGACGAAGAGGAAAACATGAAGATGCTGCATTGTTAGCTTATTGCAATATAAGTAACGCTGTCAGATATTGAATGTCAGCAATCATGCCGCCGTGTACTATATTAGTACTTCGTGCAAATAAATAATTTCTCTTATAATTAAAATGATTTGCAAGCCATTTTGCAGATTTGCATATGCCGTGAGTGACATTGGTTATAAGTCGAGGAAACATCGATATTTTTTAAAGACAATAATGATAGCCTCCAACTTTATACTCCCGGCCGATGAAATTCACTACAGATGTTTTAAATCGTGGCGGATTTCTATTGTCTCTCTGGAAAAAGATTAATTAAGTTTCAGCAGTTTTCAACGAGATTTATCGTGAAAACGAACGAAACGAAGAAAGGCAACACTAGATAGCAAGGGAATGAATGGAACATTATATGAATGAAGCGGCGATTATAAAATAAGATGTCCAAGCTTAATGAATTTTTGTTCAGTAACATTAAAGGAATTAGCATTACTCTTTCGTGCCTGAAAATAAATTGCTATCAAGAACACAAGCTCAAGATCGAATATCAATTTTATCATTTTGTGTTTGCAAGTATTATTCTACGAAATAACATTCATACACATTAATTTCTAAAAGGAGAATGGCCAGAAAAGCGATTTCGTTTATTTTATCAAGCATTATGATAATGTAGAAAATGCAAAAGAAAAAATAAGAAAGCAACGTGCAAAGTTTGTTATATCAAAATAAAGATTTTTAATTAATCTTCTAAAGGTTCTAGTTCACTGCGATTGGACTTACTATTAGTCCTACTCGTTCAGACTGTCTACAGAGTCGCTGCGACGCTATTTGCTACGACTAACTTTGATATATCTGACTACTTTTTCGATCCTACAGCTTGTGAAAACGATATATCTCATCATCGTGATTCAAAGCCATTCGTTGTACTTACTTTTCCGGTAACATGCGAGGCTTGGCATAATCACCCGGCCACTCGTATAAATTTGGCAGTGGACTGTCATAGTTGGCATCGTACATCTTATTTATGATAAATTGTCGCTTGTCTTTCGGTTCCGGATATTCGCTCGCCAAACCACCTGTATTAACGGCAGCAACAGATAATATTCAAATCAAATAACGAGACTAGCAGTATTTTTCGATCCCACGATTACAACGGTACCAACCTTTGGCATAAGCGTAATCGGCTATCTTAATCGCGATGTCGATAGAGCATTCCCGGATAGTATTCAACGGCGGATACAAACTACCCCTTTCGAGATCCTCGTTTTTCACGTGATCGGCAACAACCTGTGCGGAGATTAAGAAAAGATCCTCGGTGATGTGATGCACTCCGGTGCCGATAACGCCCAAAGCGATACCGGGAAAGATGTATGCGTTATTGCCTTGTCCAGGCTTGTATGTCTTCCCGTTGTATTTTACTTCACCAAATGGCGAGCCGGAGGAGAATATGCATCTACCCTAAAAAAAACGTAGACAGATTCAACGAGATGGTTTAAAGCAAGCGGAATTATCGGTACAACTTTATTCGCGTGCGATTTAAACATGGGTTGTATTCACATACATCGGTATGATCGTACGCCTGCTGCGCCGTACATTCAGCTTTGCTGGTTGGATTACTCAGAGCAAAGATTAACGGCCTCTCGTTATTCTTCGCCATCTCTTTGAGAACCTCGGGAGTGAAGGCCCCTGCCGCTGCCGAAGCGCCTGCGCGAAACATTTTAATTCTGTATACTCAGGGAGGTAACTTGAAAAGAGTGTTATTTACCTATCAAGACGGTAGGCTTGACCGCCTTCACGACTTCGAGCAACGTTTTCATCACTTTGTAATCCTTCGCGTACCAGATCTTGTGGCCTTCCAGATTACCCTCGGGCCGATTCTTTACGAGCAATCCATCGATGTCCATCATCCAGATATTATCACGCGCTTGCTGTTGAGTGCAACCGTCAGCCTCCATCGCTTTCACGCAGAGATCAGCTATTCCGATAGCCGCCTACAGCCGAGTAGAATAAATATTATTACAACGCGATTTTCTCCGCTGGAACGTGTGATTATTTATTACTGTCGAGATATACGGTTATTACACCGTCTCGAGAATCTACCTCTCCGGCTCCCAGGAAGACAAATTTATTATCCGCCATCCTCTTCTTAGTTATTCTCTTTGATGCCAGGATTCCAGCTACCGCAACCGCAGCCGTACCTTGTATATCATCATTGAACGTACAGTACTTGTTTCTGTATTTGTCTAAGAAACGGAAGGCGTTGTGGTTGCCGAAGTCTTCAAACTGAAACATGTGATGAGAAATTATTATCATATCGGATTCACATGTGTATTACATATGTATCGCTGCGTACGTTAGCTTACTTGAATAAGAACGTTTTGTCCGTACTTTCGCACGCAGGCAGCCATAAATTCATCGATCAATTCGTCATACTCGGCACCTTGACTCCTAGGCTTGTTGAGACCGATGTAATGAGGATCGTTCCTCAGCTGTTCGTTATTAGTGCCCACGTCAATAGTGATCGGTAGGCATTGGTGTGGTTTAATGCCAGCCAAAGCTGTGTAAAGTGCTAATTTTCCGACAGGGATACCCATGCCGCATGCCCCGAGGTCGCCGAGACCCAAAATCCGCTCACCGTCTGTCACGCAAATGGCTCGCACCGCTTGCTCCGGCCTAGCGATGTGACAGATATCGTCGTAAATATAGAAAATGGTCAAAGAGATAGACGCTAACTAGGAATAGATATTAAGATGCCACTATATGCGTAAAATAATCATTTTTACTTGCCATACATTATAACATAAAGATAACGCGCGCGTTGTACATGTCGCGTGGGATTCTATTTTTAGCAAACACAAACGCAGACGCGCACTTTCGTTTAAATTCTACGTTGCGTATCTCCGACCAAAACCACGTTCTCTTTCAACTCTCACGGTCATTTCTTCATCAATCGTGTAATTTATTAAAAGAGGGACAAGCGCGAATATTATTAAACGCTATCGTCCTTTTTCACGAATATGCAAATACAACTAGAGTACACATACAAGATTTTTGTGGCAGGCTATTTTCTTCTATACTAACCAGTTATTCAAGATCTCGTAGATATGACCCTTATCATATATAGTAATGAAGAGGCCGCGAGGTCTGCGATAGATCACACCAAACTTTTGGCAAGCCAGACCAACAGTGGGCGTATAGACAATTGGCATCATCTGTTCAATGTTTTCACTCAACAGACGGAAAAATAATCTCTCGTTCCTCTCCTGAAAATCATACCGTGAGAAAAATTAAGATCGCAATCAAGATTTTAAACGCGACGAAAAGAGAAGCGCTTTCTCACTTGAAGCTCCACGAGATACAGATATCGGTTCAAATCCTCCGTGTACTTCATGACTGAAGCTTTACATAGCGCCAGCTGTTCCTCCTGCGTCTTAAATCTGGGGGGTTGCAGTCCGTGTATTCCCAGAGCTATCCTCTCTTTCAAGGTGAATGCTAAGCCCTGTGTCATTGTGTCATGAAATATTTATACTTTTGAGAAATCGTAGAGTCGCTGGAGAAAATTTTATAAATACAAAGTACCTTGTTAAGTCGGGGATCTCTGAGATGTCCGATTCCCTTTACCATATTTATCGGTACCACATCTCCCGAGATCTCGTGGATGTCCCTTTGTTGAACGCCGTCCTTCACGGCGATATGCGTAGGCGGGAGGGCTCGCGTCCATGATCCACCGCAATTTCTGCCACTGGCCGATCTGGCACACATACGCGCGAAAAATTATACCCGGAATTCCACGGCTGCATTAAACTGCGCATTTATTTATGTCTCGCGGAAAGAATTTTTTTTGCTTTTTTTTTTTTATTGTCGACAAAACCACACCTGACGTCCGTCGCGCGCATTAAAATCTACTGTCGACCATCTACTATAATTAATGACGATGTAATCGGTGAGTCATTCACGAAATATGAACAGCGTGAGAATCGGCCAAAGAAAAAATGATAGCTTCGTGCGAGAGAGACAAACATAATATCCATTTCACTCTCGAATTATTTATATCAGAGGATGACCGATAAATGATATGCAATTTGATAAAATTTAGGAAATGGTCGGAGCGTTGAAACTCGTTAGGAATTGCAAATGAGTCGCTCTTATCACGTATCACTTTGCGCATATCTGCTCTCATTAACCTCTTGCTGGCAAAAGAGAGATAGGTTTCATACATGTTTAAAATGTGCTCCAAAAATGTTATCTCAATAGAGATCTTATATTAATATATATGCATACACATACATTTTTATATTAATATTAATTAGTGTTATATAAGTGTAGGTAACTTTATACTTTTCAACTTCAATTTTTTAGAAAATAGTATTAAATACAAATTAAAAAATTGTAAAAATTATAGTCACATTTGGCGTAGTATTTGTATACTATGATTTCCTCTTTACTGCTAATGGCAAAATTGATAATAAAATCGATAATTGTCCGATAAACGAGGATAATGATTAGATAAGAATTTATCGAATATTAAAATTGAACCTTGCCAGACTGCGATCAATGAAATTGCAAGTAAAATAGATGATAACTCCAAGTTTTGTGCAAGTTTTTTCTACGAAGAGAACATAATTCTTAAAATAACATATACTTAAGAGATTTTAAGATCAAATGAGATAAAACGATCTTCCGTACTGCGCTACGCCCGTGAAAAACAATATCTTTATATCTTAAAAAAATGTTTCCATAATATTAAAATAAAATTACAAATAAAAATAAAAAATTACAATACAAATAAAATAAAATAGTTCCGGAGCGATTGAAGAACGATATCATCTCGCTTTAAATCTTGAAATACTGACCCGCGACAAGCATCTTACACTCACGAAATTATCTGACATCACCTCGAAAACCAAAGCAGGTTACGCTATTATTATTACCGTGGCGTAAAGCCAGCTTTAAAGAAATGACCGTGCGAAATCCGCCTCAACTTATATGTATCTCTTTTAGCCATAACTCGGAGATATGATGGTCATGGCATATTAGGCTTATATTAGCCACGCCGCATTTAGCGCCTGAATTCTTCGCGAAACATGCGTTGCTTTAAATTAAAGCAGCGCGTCCATAATGAACGTTTGTGCTTTTAAACATGCAGACGTTTTCCCCTTCAATATTACATCGTAAAGTTCATTTCAGATGAGTTCTAATTTATGTGATAGTGTATTCACAAAAATTCTATTTATTATTTTATACGTGTGTGTGTGTGTCATGCATCTTTATATATATTTATATATTGTTATTAATTTTGTATATATATTCTGATTTTTCAAATATTTTTGTCATGAATAAAGGATTCTGTCGTGAATTTTTTTTATAGATCGCTTTATATACGATCTATAAATTTGCAACAAAATTCAAGATAGAACTTTATCAATTTTATGTGCCAAATATTCTAATATATATGTATGTCCTGATATGTATTTTATGTACATGTGTATTCTTCAAGTATTTTTTCTATATTATATACAATTATAAATACAAAATGGAAAAAAAGATCATAATTCTAAAAGTTTTGTCCCAAATTAAAGATCGTTTAAAACGGGCTTGATGACAAATTCCTTCTTCAAATTTGCGAATATAATTACATCATAATGTATAGAAGGAGACTAAGCATTACGACTATGCTGGCCCCGCATTGTTATTATAATCAGAGAGAGTGTAGTTCCGATGTTATGATTAATGGCAATGCTCACGTAGCCCTCCGACGTAAAGTAGATTTCATCGTCGTTTCCTCATTGTCAACAAACGACCGAAACTATGTCGCGATTGTATATAGTGTGTGCAGAATAAAAAACTCATTAACTATACAAGGCATGCTCGAAATAAGTTTGCTCGACTCTTTCTTTACGTACGTATGTAAAATAATTCTCTCACCGATATTAATAATTACGTAACTCTTCTCTCAACTTAATGGATTCTATAAATATCTGACAAACCCCAATGATATAAGACAGCGTGACGTAATCAAAGTTTCACGTTGAAGTTCGCGTTGAAATACGATTCTTATATACTATGTTTCTTGTCTCTTTTCTTATAGCTCTGATCGATCGACTATGACATCATAGCGGTAATGTTTTTTGCATCAATTTGCATGTCAAGAACGTTTACGTTTTAACCTGAGCAGATTATGTTACTAATAACTTTAGGTTTATGAACTTCTAATTAAAATGATCATCGTGTTTGTGCGAATCGTTTATTATCAGAAAGTTTTACGTAAACCTTAAAAAAAAATGTAATATCAGTAATTGTCAAAAAAAAACCAATAAAAAGCAAAAAAGTTCCTTTGAATTTGAGCGTTCAGTATAACTGTCAGGGCAAATATTGTTTTCCCCAAACTAAAACATAAGTTGCAATAAGATGCAAATTTTAAATGCTTTCGCGTACAGATTAGCAAGAACTAAATGACGCTTATATCCGCGAAAAGTCTATTATGTATGCAGAGTTTTCTTTAGCGATAAATAAACTCGTTCTTAAATAAATGACACGATTTTCGAAATTATATCTAATATTCAACTTGCGCATTAAAAACGTGTCACATCACTTACAAAACGAGGCGGTACGTGCATAGATCGCAAAATTGTTGTATTACCAGGAAGCGACGTTCGAATAATTTGCGCAAATAATCGATTAAGTACATCTCACGAGCCGCGGATGTAGAAACCCAGCACATTAAGTATCGTAAACTGGATCGAGCGGCGCGATAGGGTAACTGAGCGCATCTGTCAAATGCTTTACGACGATGCGATTGTATGCCCGTATATCGTTCCTATTATCGATTATCTTGAAACCACTCATAGATAATTTCAATGGTATGTATCAAACAATTGCGCGCCCGAAATGATAATTAGTGAGAAAGAAAGATGACTCGCTCTCTCTCTTTCAACGAAACAAAGATATTCGAGATCGTATACTTATATTCTTCTTTTCTCGATAATCATGGAACTATCCTACTTATGCAAAATGAGTCAGGTTTTAAGAATAGACTCATATAAGAATATAAGCAAAGAATGTTATATAATAAATATATAAGAGCGCATAAACGTTTTGAGATAAAATATTTTAATAGTAATATATATGTATATATATACAAAATAAAATATGATAAATCAATAGAATCGATGATATTTTTATCTATTCTCTTTATTTGTACTATATTTACTGTTTAAATTTGTTGAAAGTCATTAACGTAGACGATAAAAACTTATCTATAATTACGTCTCTTTCGATTATTATGCATAATTATCGATGAATGTCAGATAATCGCAATGACTAGTAGAACAGTAAACATAAGTTGAAATAAGTAGATATAAAAATATTTATGCATTCATTAATTTAAATAAATGCATTACAATTATTTAAATAAAAAATTAATTAACAAACTATTTTTTACCAAACCAAAATATATACTGTATAAATTACGTCGTTCACTTTCGACGATTTTATAGTAAACATCTAAAAAATAGGTATTTATGTATTCATTACTTATAGATATTTATGTATTCTTTATTTCTAAGTCAAAAATAAACTGTTTCTCTGAATCATTCGGTTTCTCGATATATCGCCGCGATTATCCACAATCGAAAATTATTTTTTGCATCACGTTTAATGTAGAAATTATACTAATCACCTCTTCGATGATTTTATAATAAACAGATGAAAAATAGACGAATGCAAATATTTATATGTTGTTATTTATATTCACTATTAAACTGAAAAATAAATCAACAATTTATTATTTGCTAAATTGCTTTTTCAGGCTCACGAGTTCCGCTATCGAATTTTAAAAACATGGTATTTTTTTGAACGTATGATCAATTTTCGAGTCGATTATCGTTTTGATTGAACATTTAACTGGAAGCGTTTTTTTATTTCTTTCTTTTTCTACAATTTCACGAATGAATGTGTCACATCATGTGTCACTATACGCCCCTGGTGCTTCCGGAACATGGGCAATAACCATTTTTACCTTGACTTTACGTCACGAGATTATCCATGTTAATCCGTTATTTCCGCCGACATCAATTTCGCGATAGAATATTGATTTATATTCAATTCTATTCAGAAAACTTCGATAAATATTGTGAAAAAAATTGCAGTGCAGTTGTATAGTAGAGGAAAAAGCCTTATTGCGCAACATTAATACTTTCGGTGACGCGGTAATCGGGTGAAACGGTACGGCAAATATGATAAGATTTACTTATCTACGTTAACTTTTATCTGCGCAGTCAAAAAGTACTAATTAACAATCATACACGCGTAATTCAGAATTTAAAAAACACTTTATTACAAATTATCAAGATCTACACCGAACCTTCTCGATAATTAATCCAAGATAGAGATTTTTAAGAGATAAATTAAGCGAGATAAAAATCATTTATCTAATCGGGAGAGGAGCATTAGACTTTCCGAAACACCGGATGATCACTGTGAAACCTTATCGAGGTAGCGAGCAAAGAACATTGCGGAAGAAACGAATCCTTCGGGACAATAATCAAGGTCACGGGCAAAGACCAGAACGAAGAGAGAGATAGAGAACGGGAACAAACCCGAAGAACACCTGGACAGAGGAGTTTGTCTCTCAATAACCGCTCGCCTCGGCGCGTCAGTAACCTGGCTTCGCTACCCGGTATCGATCGCCGGTTGGTTGCTGGGGCGCTCCTATTTTCAGCACCGCATTGCGGGATTGCGAAGAGAGTTGGGTTAAACTCGGCGGCCCTTTGTCTCTTGTTACGAGGTGTCAGTTTTCTTTTGCTGATGAAGATCGCGAAGATCCCGCGTAATACATGAAAAGCGCGCGTATATCGGCGCGCTAATCTCAGGGGCCTTTCGACGGATATCCCGGGAAGCGACGTTCGTGCGAAAAATTTCGCACTCTGATTCAGTACTCACAATATAGACCTCTGCAGGACGAACATCTCGCTCTCCTTGTGTTGCTCGCAGCTGATCGCACCTCCCACCCGACAGGATCGGCGCGCGCGACTGCGCGTTCTTACACAAGGGACGCCGGCTGTGCCGCGCCCGCGCCTCGACTACCGCTTCAAAGCGGCGGCGACCGGCGGCGACAAAGGCGCGCTGCGAAAGGTGCGACGCGACGCGGAAGAACTTCAAAAGAAATGCGCCGAGTCTCGTGTTTTTCTTTCTTTTTTAATTTTATATTTTTTACTCCCGCGCAAAAGAGAGACGCAGAGCATTGAAAGATTCTTATCTCGTCAGATCTTAACACGTGCGTGCGATCAGTCTGTGATTTAATTTATAAATATCTTGCGCGTAAGTGAGAGGATTTTGAACATGTATATATTGATGATAAGAATCCTCTCTGCACAATTGAATATTTTTACATTTCTATAATTATATTAAGTAAAATTAAATAATAATATTAAATTAAACCGCGCGATTGTTTTGATATGCGGAATTAAAATTTTGAAGCATCCATGGATATATATATATATTTTTTTTTAAAGTATTTTTTAAGGATTTCTAAATATTTTCATATACAACACGGAGAGAAATATTTTTCATTTCCGAGAAAGCAGAGTCTTACTGGCTAACCGATGGTTGGTGCACTCACAATCAGCTGTGATGTGTCAAAAGGTTGACAGAAAACGACCTGACCGACTCCCTTTTCTAGATTACATTTTCTTCGGAGAGAGAAGGAAGTTTTGTACTCTACTATCTTTGACGCACGGCGCACGGTATAGTTATCATTTGCTGATAAGGCGACAAGCAATAAAAGGTATTTATAAATGTAACGCTCTTTCGAAACGTGTGTCGAAATGCAATCGATGCAGATTAACGTGTGGAATATAATCGACTATACCTATGCAAAATTTTGATCGAAATTATTAACACAAGGTAAACTGCACATTCCAATTACATAATTAATTATAAATTATAACTAATGTAATATTGTATCAATTATTATAACCTTACCGATGCAAATAATTAATTGCGACCGCAAATATATGATCAGTTTCATATAATCGAAAACTACAGTTTGCCAGTTGGAAATTAAAAGAAAAATGATTATTGACAATTAATCGTTTAAATTATCTCTCATGCACATTTGGCACACAGATATTGTGTAATCATGAGAACTACGGATAAATAGCTAATTTTCTTCTCTCTCTTCCTTCCGCTATTCACTGTTCGAGCAAATGATCATAACGTATATCTCTTCAAACGTAGTACGCTTGCGGCGAATTGTGCTGAGACAGAGTTCGTTATAATGTCTGGGTTCGAAATACCTAGAATAATTATCTCAAACAATTATGCTGAGAAAGACGTTAACGCATTGTAAGAGCGTTTCTCGTTTCGTAGCTTCTTCGTAGCGTAACAAAGCGGTCTCCTTTAACGATCTACTGAAGTTACGGCGGAGTTTAATTGTTTTCAACCTTATATGTAGGTCGTTTCCGAGTCTCTCGAAGGGATAGGAGAACCGAGATCAATCGCTAATGATATTCTGTGTATTAGGCTCCTCTCAAAAAATTCGATTTTTTTTTTTTAAGATCCAGGCTCTGAAATAATTATGCAGACATACAGATTTACGAGGCACGGTGTATTTTGACGATGGGAAAAGGAATGCAGGAGCCGGCGCTCTTAAAAATACATTAGAAAAAACAACCGTGAACGTATCGTGTGAGACGTATGGATTCATACGTGAAGGTTTATTAAGGACAGTAACGATGTGTGTGTGATTGCATTACATTCTCGTAACTTATGCGTGAGACACAAGTCAGGCCTCACAAAGGGCCTCAAAACAGAATAAGAAAATACATCCGCTGAGTTATTAGCGGATACCGAAGTCGGTGCTCCAATGTTCTCCAACTGGTCGTTCCCTCGTCCGGAGCACGACTACGATGTGCTTTCGTGGATAGTTTTAACCGCAAGACAAAGTTTCGGGATGCGCCCCAGGCGCGCGCAACTTGGATAATTAGACTTCATAGGTCCCGGTAATAGGCGGTATGATACGCGCGAATGGATAATAAAAGTTACGTTCCTAGGACTGCATTATCCTTGATTACGGAGCGCCGCGTGTCAACAGCACGTCACTTGATCGGATTTTTCGACGATTAAACTTCGTTATAGTATATCTTCTTTTTTAGGTGTAAACGCGAAATAAATAGTTCCTTTATTTTGATAATTTACTCGTTCGTTTGAATTTATCCAGACTTTTATGGACAGTAGTATATCTTTAAAATAAATTATACGTGTACGCGTGTATGTGTTTTACAACGAATTAATTCTCAATCGATCAATTGATTGTATAAATATCGGTAATAAAATTAATATTAATCTATAATTGTGTTACAAAATTAATTATATAATTTGTAAATTTATATTACGTATGTTATAATCAATTAACTTTCAATTGATCAATCGATTGTGCAAACGTCGATTGTAAAATTAATGCCATTATTTCGACGATGCATTAAAAAGTAGATTGGTAACAGATGCACATATACACATATA
>NW_021848400.1:223772-240145 GCF_003651465.1 Formica exsecta
TGATTGGTAACAGATGCATATATATATATATATATATATATATATATACATGTATGTATTTATATATATACTTCTCACTGTCGAAGCTGTGACTTATACTGCTTCTCATTGACTCTCTCGATCGGTGAATCGCTAATGCGGGATGAGACGGTATGGCTATGTATAGTGACAGCAGTTGAAACGGATTGAATGTAACAATATTTACATGGTGATAGTTACATATATAAGCATTTCGTAGTGCCCCGATTATTCAATTTACTAATTAATCAAGTGTATGTAGAGAGGTTGTCCTTTTCCTTCCTCTTATCATTAACACGAGAAAACGTCAACGGAAAACAAAGGGTGATCTCTGGTCACACACGCGCACAATCCGCTTTATTTCTCGCACTCACAAGTCGCATCGCACACACACCCCTTTCGCAGAAATCAGCCGGAAACTCGGAAGAAGACCAACATATTATAAACCTATTTAAAAATCACTCACAATAGAGTATCTAACGTACACAATGACAGTATTGCTACCTAGTTATGTATCTATAGATACACAATTTGATATCGAGTTCATACAAGTCTGTTTGGTTTCTCTCTCTTTTCACTTGTATTTTATTCTTCTACCACCGTAGTTTTTCCGATTTCTCTCGAATGTGAGAAATCGCTTACACTTCTCGACACGATAAGTAGTTAGACAGTCGGTCATATCGACCTCCGTGCACTTGATGTGTCAGAAAACGACACTATCTGGTTGTCATAATCGCTGTAATAAGCTCGAGGAAATACGTTGGGCCTACTAATTCCGCTATAGCACCAACATTTGAAATCATTTTTCGAGAAAGTGGAGAGTTGTTTGAGTGTTACGTCGATGTATAGCGCGAACGCACTCGCTCGAATCTACCCGGAGATGAGTCGAGTAGATCTTCTTTTCTCGTTCCTCAAGTTGTACGATCTTTATGTAAATTATTCTATAACAAGCTGTGCTTCCCGTCAAGCGCGCACGACTTTCATCATCTTTGCTCCCTTTATTTCTATAACGGTAGTGGCATCAACGTTAACAACTTTCAACCTCGACTCTGCCCGATGCACATATATCGCATATGAAAACGTACGAAATTAACTCTGCCTCGTTAACTCTTTGAAGATGGTGGCACATATACATAATATATATGTGTTAGAACTATGGCGTGTGTGCGCTCATACTGTAGTATGTATGCTTTGCAAGAGTCAACAAGAACTTTATCAAGTGGCGGTTGTTATGTCGATTTATGTATCGACAAATATTTCAAGATGTATTATTTCTCAAATAATTCTATATTAAAACAAAAAATGAATTTTTTTATCAGTTTTAATTGCTCAAAAAAAGCGGTCTTTGAAAAATTAATATTGCATTTTCTATAATAAAATTAATTAATTTATAATAATTATTTAAACAAAAACTCTATTATATTTATGGGGTCGTTGTTAAAATTTAGAGTTAATTTCGACAGTTAATTTCTGGCGGAATTTAGTTTAATTACGGATTTAATTGCCATTATGACAAAAATTGTTTCGACGCGTATAAAGGACATTTATTAATATTTTGCTGGATAAAAGTAATGAAAAATAACTCTCTAATTTATCAAAGAATCAATTAAAGACCTTGTTTTAACAAGAGAGACAGCAATAGCTAACGTATATATATACTCGTGTGTAAGAAAAGTTATATATTAAACTTTAGAGAATAGTAATAAACTGAGACTGATTTTAATAGCGAATCAATAAAAAATGTTAGATCAAAATATATATTTAATATATTCCATTCATAATTGCATCATTGAAATTGGATGAGAATATGTGATGATTGTAAATTTATGCCGTGCGCAATTAATTTTCCACGATCCGTATCAAATATAATGTATATGTATATATATATTGAAAAAGGCAGATTTAAAAGATAAACACCAATGTGTTCTCTCTCGCGATATCGAATTATGCGCTATCAATGCGGTCTCTCCACTAGCTCAAAAAGTGTTTTCAAAACATTCCCTATTAATCGTTAGCGGCCCGTAAATTCGGTCGATCACTCATTATCGCAACCGTTCGACCGCACGCATTTTTAAGAACACACATTGCGCTTCGACCGCTCCCATATACATGTTATCGTTAAACGCGTCGATTACGTATTCTTGCTGGATTCGAAATCCAAAATTGATTTGCGATTTTTTGTTTAAAAAAACGTTCGCTCGCTCGCTCGCCTAAAACTCCGACGATAAATACTTAATTTCCTAAAATTTTCCGCGATGCAATCGGCGATTAATACATAGTATAGACCTCTTCGTCCTAATTATATTCGAATACGAATAAACGTCCGCTTTCGCGCGCAGACTTGCTTCCGTCTCTAAGGTAAACTAATAAGAAAGAATGGGAACATCACAGTCGTATAGAGGATGTGTAATGTCAATAAGTTCGTCCATATATAGCGTATTTGGTGAAGGCGAGTCTTTTTCCTACGGTAATGACTTTCTCGAGCGATAGACACGGACGGTGACTTGAGAGATTCGTTTCGCGCGGGAGGAGGAAAAAACATTGTCCGTCGAACGAATAAAATTAGGCTTAAATGGTCCATATACACAGCAATAAAATACAATACAAAAGCTTCCCCAACAGCGCGCGCGCGCTTAAGAATTTTGAAATTCGCTCAGTATCGAAAAAAAAACATAAAAGAGAATTAAAATTTATTTGTAGACTCGTTTTAGCTGCGATTAAGACTGGGTATAATTTTAAAAGCGGATATCTCGCGCGCGCGCTCTTTTAAAATACATTTCTTTAAATCAAGACGCGGCGGAGCGATGATTCGTAATGTTTTCGCAGAAAAAACTACCACGATCTCTTTCTCTTTCTCTCTCTTTCCCTCTGAAAATAAGAATTCTCGGGGGAGAATTAACTGTCGACTATAACTTACCCGCGTAGGCTATTAGCGGCAATTTAGCCATGCAGCCAATTAATCCCACTTCCCTGTTTAATGGTAACGGGGTTGTTGCAACGGACTCTCAACAAATGACACCGGCCTCCTCATCCATTTCTCCTCTCTCCGCGCGCGCCATTTTCTCAGACGACGTAAAAATATTTTATTGCCAATGCCTTTCTTTTCGAGAGGAGATAAAATAGTTAACGTGACGCGAACGAACGAGAGATAGAATGAAGGAAGGATGAGTGGGATAAATTTAAGACGCCGTGTCTTGGGGAGGGGAGAGGATAATAGAGTTTAGTAACACACGCTCCCTCTCGACGAATTCATCAACGAGGTTGCCACTTTCTTCGGTGAGGAGATGAAACTGTTCGGCGATTCTGGATAGCCTTCTCGATCTCCAGATTGCGGTTCGTTGTAAGTTGAGCCAGGGAGCCATCCGAATAGATCCGCTTCTCTTAATGCGAGTCTCTAGCGCTGCCAGCGAGAAGACGGCTCGTCAACAGCAACAGCAACAGGAGCAACGGCGGAAGGGCGACACCTTTAATGAAAGAAAAAGAAAACGCATTTACTTTTATTCGCGCGTCTGACACACAATAACGCTCTCTCAAATCGACCTCTTTTTCTTTTCTCTTTCTCTCTCTCTCTCTCTCCCTTTCGCAATTGACCCCGCGAAGCGAGTCGCGCGTGTGTTATCGATCCTGGCGTTTGCAGGCCTGCATACCTGACTACCGCGCGCGTGATAACACATGTGTGTTAACGATGGCATAAATTAATATTATACACACATATCATTCGTCTCGTTCGTGTTCGCTTCTCCTAAACCTTTTTATTGCCGCACGTACGCGAAGCAGAAAAAAATACAATACAATGAGGGGAGATTGCCGTGACGTGAGGTAAAAAAAAAAGCCGTAACATTTACGTTATACGCAATTCTTACGATCGATACAAAATACCCATTTTTTTTTCCTTCCGGTATCGCATGCGAGAATTTCAAGATTCTACATGTCAATCAGTCAAGCGTGTCTCAATCGTTGCAAGTAAATTGCGAGTAAAAGAAACAAAGATACTTTTTTCCTCGTCTCTTTTTTTCTCTCCTTTCAGAAAAGGTGCATCGAACTCCCTTTTCTCATTACCCGTTCTCCGTATTTATCAAATTCGACGATAACGTTCGAACTGATATCGGATCCTGTTACGGCGCTTCGTTCATTATGCAATCTCACGCAACCTCCTTCGGACAAATATTGCAAAGTCGTCGATACAATCTAGAATATTGAAACTGCCGCTCTATACAATCTCGCGGAAAACGCAATGGGGTGAGCGGGGGGAGCAGGGGTGAGTTGCGACATTATCGTTGATTGCCTATAAATACGCGTCACATCCGGCCGAGTCCTATTTGCAACTTGTTTCGCGACAATGGCGAGCAATTCTAGTTGACCGCGCATGCCGCGGCCGTTGTGCCGAAAGTAATTCATATTGTTTGGTTTCGTCGAGTCAATTTCTCGAGCACCGTGTACAACCGTGCAAAATTCAATTTTACATAATTACGTGGCCCGCGATGCAATAGCGCGATGCATTTACAAACTAGAGCGCGAGGCAAATCGCATTATTATTCGAAACTCCTTTGTGCGGGCTTAATCGGGATCGTAATGAGTAATGTAGGTACATTTTTATTAACGTGATAACGCATATATATGAGATGAACGAGAGACGATATTCCTTCCGCGCGAGGAAGAATTATTAATCAGAAATTGATCGAATCTCGTATAAAACGCGCAAATCCGTACAAGAACATTTCAATCGACGAGTCGCGAGAGAGGGGAAAAAAAAGAATCTGCACATTTTTTTTTCTCCGTTTCCTTTCGCAATTGTTACAGTTCGAAAACGGCGTTTAAACGAGCGACTGAACCGAAGCTCGAAGATGTATTTCGGGCTATTAAGCCCCGGCATGGTCGTCGGGGCTACTGCTCCCCCGGACGGCGTGCAACAATGCTGCAAGTTGTAACAAAAGTTTCTCACCGAATCCGAGGTATTCGACCCCGTTTGCGCGAAACGAGTGAATAACGGGGCTTCTCTCCGCGCAATTCGATTTGACGCCGTACGGGCTCTAAAGTACACCGCCTTAATTCATTCTGCTGCTACCTTTTCCAGGCTCCGCGCGCTTCTATCCATTTACGCGAGCCCGCGCGCGTGACTTTTCGCCTCTCCTTCTCGGTAAAATGAGAATGCGAATGAACGAATCTCCGTACAATTCAGAGAGCGAGATCCCTTCACCGGCTTTTCTCCCTCGTAGGGCGTTCTTTTATGTTCAAAAGACTCAATTATTTTCCAGAATGTACGTCCGCGTTTTTTTTTCTTTCTCTCCCTCTCTCTTCCCTCCTACAAATTTATACACAGTAAGAAGGAAAATCAGAGGGCAAAAGAGAGTAAAATCTGTCATGGGAATTGCGGGGAGAGAGAAGATGTTTAAATAGCCAGAATATTATAACTATAACGCGGCGGTTAACAGCTGTCTACGAATAATACAACCTACGTTAGGAGGAACGAGACTTGATTCGGTTGAATTTTCAGCAAAAATCGTATTAATACCGCACACAACTCTCTCGTTACATTACGAGGAACATTATGTTACATCACAAAATTATATCATTAAATCTAAAATTCAATTCAATGCAATACGTTGTACTTTTAGCTAGTAATATCGCGGGTAGATTTCTTTTATCTCTTTCACAAAGATCTTCTTTTTCTCTTGCGTAATGTCGTATCTTTCATACAACAATACCTTTATTCATTTTATCTCGACTATCTCGGCCAACTCTCTATTTGCCGATTTCACATTGTAATAAAAATAAACGCACAATTTTTTTTTATAAAAATAAAAAAAAGTTTGCAGTCAAAAATACGGTAATTTGCGTTTTATAAATATCAAATGGAATATAACAAACGTTTTATTATCATATTATGATTTATGTATCATAATCATAACTTGCATGGTAACTTTTCACATTTTTTCTCCCCGTTTCCGATATTTATCGTAAATTATTTTATTATATATACGAAGAGAGAGAGAGAGAGTACGGATATAACGTATATAAAAGATAGAACCCGGGCAGTTTTTTTGAAATTCGAATGTAGAAATAAACTTATGCGATAAACGAAATATTCTCATCGGAGTCGGCGTAGCGTGCCGCAATTTTTTTTTTTTAACGACGCGTATTTCAAATTTTACATTTTCCGCAACGAAATTGTCGACCGGGATAAATAATGAACAGCGTAATACGCATCTAAATGTTCGCCGAGTGTAACAAAAATAACGTATATTTACGATATTTGACGAGAGGAATTTTACGAATCACGTTTTCCCTCGACGAGACGCATCGTACCTTTGTTAGTGACCACGTCAATCTCTTGTCGTTACAACAAATGTTGCTAATGATTGAAAAAATCGGAAAATATCTATCTCTCTGTGCTGACAGAGACTAAAAACGCGCCAGTGATATAATTAACTAACTAATTTCACGAAAGCACCTCACCGTGCCGTGCCGATCCGTTGCTCGCAGGTATCTTTATCGTGTAATTCTCCTCCTCATCCAGGAACACGTAGCTGGCATTAAAGCCCGTAGCGTCGAGACGATCGTTACTCTTGAACGTAACGCGGAAGAACTTCCTGTCGCTGTAAATGTCGAATTCCTTCATCTGACCGCAATGCCTCTTGTATTTTCGGTCTCTGATCATGTAATTGGAGAATTCGACGTAATCGCTGGCTGATATAGCTTCGCACCTGCAAAAAATTCCGGATCGTTAACGATCGATACCTCTCTTATTTAATCGAGCGGGAAAGAATAGCATTGTCGGTGTTTCGTTTGATTAATCCTTTGCAAAAACATATGGTACACGCGATATTACAATTGATAGGTATTCCGTATAATTATATGCAAGATACGTATCACTTATGCGTACAGTATCGATTTGATCGCTCCGCTGCTGGTTAATCACAAAGATAATATCAACGATAAACAGAAACGAAGAAAATATAGACACTATTTCCAGTTGAAAAAAAAAACCAACATTTCTGCTTTCTAAATATTCCAAAATTGTCCGACAAAATATATGGCAAAGTGTGTTATCGTTAACATTTTTTACATTTATTCAAGCGAATAGACTACGATTTTTATTTTAACAGTGTTGTTTGTTATAAATACGTACACTTTAATTGAATGCGTGTTCCATCAACTTTGTATATCTTTCTTTTTTATTTATTTTTCATATATTAATCCTCTCAAATGTACAATCGTAAAAGTAATGATAAAAATAAAAATAATAAAAATTGATATACCCGTGTGTATGCGCGCGCGCGCACGTGATAAATAAAACAGGTGATATCATAAAACACATCGTAATATATCTATTTCTATTGCATATTATAAAAACTTTGTACATAGCTCTGTGTTCCAAAACTGTATATCTATATCAAGTTATCGCCTTTTCAAATTAAGTAAAACATTGCGCGCGGCAGTTCCGTAATTCTATCGGAATATATCAAGTAAAATAAATATATTCAGGGAATTAGTTAAAGTTTGGATAGTTAAACGACTCACTTAACTTTTCCTTGCAAGCTTTGATGGCTCAAAAACTTTGCCGGTCGTGCATTTCATTAAAGAAGTTATATGTGTCTCTTCATCGTCCATTATTACATCTCTCGAAGAAGCTTGTCGGAGGAAAATTCGGTTTTCCACCCCGGCTATTCGCGTAAAGTCAAAATCTTTCGATAAAATATACGCGTATCGGCTGTGTATATTCGAGAATACGAGGATTATAGATTATTAAGCATTGAACTCTCTCCACTCGATAAGCCGTTCAACTTTTTGCGCACGAGATTTTACGTTCTACCTTTTCAAAATATGCCTCGTGTGAGATACACCATACATTGATATATATCCCTGATGAAAAATGAACTAGCAAAAAGATCCCGATATCTACCTCTGGAAAGAATATCGATAAAACCCGGATGACTTTTCTTAACAGTCTTCCTTGGCTATCCTCTAGGTCATAAATTGCATTCATAGCTCCCTCTCTCTCTTCTCCGGCAATATTTCCATAAATAATTCAATCTTGGCTATTATTCACATTATTATAACGCGAATGTTATACACTTGTGAGATACTTTTACGAAAAAAATTAGCAGAATTCGATCTTTTGTTATTGATAATAATCTAATTATTTTAATAATATTAATCTTCGTCAATACACATCTTGATAAAATGTCAATATATATATATTTTAATTTAGAATAAAATATATATATACATTTTATTCTAAATATATTAATGTAAAAACTATATATACAGGATGGATCAGTAACTCTGCCCACTTGGAATATCTCCGCTATTTTTAGAGATACAAAAATATTATAATTACGAAAATTGTACGGTATCAAGAGAGCCATAAAATGCTAGTAATAATTTTTCTGTGGGTGGAGGCGTTTCGGAGATTTCAAGATCACTTCCATTTTTTTTTTAATGAAAACCTCTGTTTTTCATTGCATATTCCTGCAGCTTATCTCGAGAGCTTTTCAAAACACTATAATGAAGTATTTTTGTATCTCTAAAAATAGCGGAAATATTCTAGGTGAACAAGGTTACTGATTCACCCTGTATAAAAAAAAAAAATCTTTATTATTAATATACTTTTTATTATACGAACTGGATAATTATTATTATACCTTCTATTATGTGTATTGGATAATATAATTATAATCTATTATCTTCTCATCGAGGATAATTGAGAGCGATCGCGGTAGCATCGTCTGACAGATAAATAAAGGCGATAAGTAAAATTTATACGTTCGTCTCCGTGTGCTACGTGTGAGCGAGACAAACGACACATCGTCGCGAAAAGAAGTATTGATGCGTGACCGATGGGGCTATTATCGCGGCGGTGAAGAATATATATCGCGCCTGCTAGTTGGCCCGATGACATAAGTGGCAATTCGGGTGATAGATCATCATTTGCCCGCGTCGCGGGCGTAGGTAACCCAGAACGTCTCGAGGACTGTTTACCGGCGCTCAGATTTACGGCCGGGTATGCATCTTTTTCCTCTCGTCTCGCTTCGCCGCCGTTTGGGGAGGAGAGCGGGGGGGGGGGGGTTATTTGAAATGCATCCACCGAATAAAGCACCTTACGATGGGTAGCGTTCGGTCCAATCGAACTCTCGTCTCGTTGCGGTTGCGCGCGGAGAGTGGGGACGATATATATTTACGATTTTCCTTCCCCGGAATAACGACGAGGAAGAATCCTTTCCACGATTCCCTCCGCGTGTGTCGATCGCGATAAACAGCGGCGGAGATGTCGGTCCTGAGCGAGAAAATTATTAATTTACACGGGGCGAGTCGCGTCGCGAGCCGACCGGATGACGCGAATTTAGTGTTCCTTGCATCGTCGTGGCGCCGTGTGCGACAAACGAGCGCGTTGTGTTATAAAATTCGACAGAAATTGGCGAAACGTGATTAATTAGCGGCTTCCGTGTAATGAACGTAGCGTAACGTTGCCGCCGGAATATTGATGGCCCTGCGATTTAATACGACCCAATTAGGAAGCAGCTATCATATGACCCCGGCGCACCACTCTGTATACCTCCGCCCTCCGCCCTCCTCCCCCCCCTCCCTTCACCCTTTCCTCCGTTTTTCCCTCGTCCCTCGATACGTTCCTCGTAACTACCCCGCTTTTCCTTTCCTCTCCGATTCTCTTCATCTTCCGCGTGCATACGCAAGCTGTTTATGGCCTCCATCTCTCCCTCTCTGTCTCTACGTGGCCCCTCTATCGTGCTTCCATCCCTCTTAACGTGCGCAGAAGCTCTGCACCAGCTGCTGTTATATTTTCCGAAAAAGAGCTGCAGTATGTTATATTGTTACATCGGATAATGGGTAATATGCTCGTTAATAACAGTCTGTGGCATGGATGACACGTAATTGCCTCCGTTTCTCGATAGTAACGGCCGCCGATACTCTTCACCGCAGGGCTTCTCCTCCGTGTTTCGATAAGTAGCTGAGGAACTTGGATGCAGTTTGATATAACGAGCCGTCTCAGCTCCCAGTGAGAGCCCAAAATTGAACGACCATCGTCGCAAATAGATCACAAATTCGCTCAAAAGCAGAATATATCTATCGAATCTCCGACAATGGACGAGACATATTTGTTTTTTTTTTTTTTTTTTTTAAATCTAACGTTGCGCATAAACATATCTCATTCGATATTTATTATTTTTTTTTCACATTAAAAAAATAATGATATAATCAATTTGATTCATTATCAATGTTTGAAGCACGGATGTTCCATCAAAATATATTTACCGCGATATATATTTTTGCTGCTAATATATAATTATTATCAGCCGCTTTTATTCCATTACCCGCGATATCGCATTATCATTTATATTAATTAAATTTCGTTTCTCATTATATCGTATTTCCGCGACATCATTTATCGACGAATGTTGTTTGCTGACGGCAAAATTTTTTTTTTTTTTTTTTTCAGAATTACTCGCAATTTCGACGATGTTATTTAAAGGTTATTAAAAGCACTCCTTCTCCCGCTTTTCGAAGGAAAGAAAGGATTCGTTCATTAAACTTACGGTAACACTCCCTCGACGTCGAAGAAGTGGAAATGAAGGTGAACCCGCTCGTTATGTTGACCATTGAAGAAGTAGTGGCACTCCGTGCTACGAGGGTACAGCCCAGGGTAATTTGGCGACGCGAACGTACCATTCCGGGTCTCGTTGCTGTTGAAAACAAAGGCACACGGATACTGCCCCTCCTGCCGACCTGTCGTTATCCCGAAGTCTGAAACAGCCAAGCATACATTCGTAAGTATGCTGCAGTTTGAACGGGCTGAGCAACCAGCACCGGACGCGACGAGGCTAAAAAGGAACGTTCTTCTTTTTCTATCTTTCTTGTATTTTGAGACGAAATAAAACGAAAACTTTGTTCTCTTTCAACTATCTATTTTTCAATTAAATGCTAGTTATTACGGTATTTATCAAAGAGATAGAAAAAGAAAGCGGAGAGAAAGAGAGAAATATATAGTACAACTAATTTAATTTAATTTCTGGCACGTTAAGCGTACAAAGGAGATCTCTCGCTGTTCTCTTTTTTCACCGTTCACATTTATTATCCTCGCGTACTTCATTATTACAGTGGAGAGAAGGGGTGCGTTTATAATCTCCTGAGCGGCTTAATAAATATTGACATGTACTAATAGCTGGGTGTGCACCGTGATACAAATCATTGGCGGTACAATCGTGACGTTGTAATAAACGCGCCCGAGAAATATGAATAATACCGAAGTAATTACTAATGTATTATTAATCGACAGTTTCAATATAGAGACAGCATCAAAATCAAATATTAAATCCCGGGGAGGGTTCTGAACACGCCGTTCCCGCGCGTATACATGTACAAAAGCTCGTGTAAAGCCTGCGGCGCATGATATGGCGCTTGTTCCCATGCTATACTGCTTGCAAGGCGGTTCGCTGACAACGGTTTGGTGTCGGAAAATGCGACGCGTGTCAGAACGACGATCTACAAAGCTAGATTCGACAAGGTATTTTCGCTACGTGATGCACCGCCATTGGTTGCAACAGTATAATCATCAAGGCTTTCTAGCTCATTTCTCCTCTTGCGAGAATCGATTTCTCTCCGTTGTTCGTCGTGTGTATAGCGATGGGAAAAATGATAAATACATCCCGTTCTCTTGAACGCGCGCCAACTCGATTGTCAAATGCCGCGAAGAACCAAGCTCTGTGTTCTCGAGGGATCGACCGGGATCGATCAGTTTATCAGTTTATCTTGTTCGAGCGAAAATTCAATCACATGTGCGTGGACCATTCGATATTTTTTTAATCTTTTTTTTTTTTTTGTTGTCGCAAGAAATTATTTCATCTCGCACCTTGTTCGATCGTGTTCGGTCCACGTTCGAGATATAGTTAATTCTGTTCGGGGCTGATCCGTCGATGCGACAAGCAAATCGAGAGGCACCTCGGGCCGGCGGGACGTAAAATAATTGAATAACTCCTTGCAAACATTCCAAGCGTCCGTAGCTGGCGCGACTTTGTGACCCCTTCTTCCATCCCGACCAACACCCCCGCCGATTAAAATTTCTCGACAGAAGCAGCCGAAACCTCATTACGGACGACTCAATTAACTTCGATCGCGACGGACGCCCCAGAGCGACGGCTGCGAACCGAGAACGGATGGTTTAGGAAAGATTCCCGGTGCTTTCTTCCGCCGGGAAACTTTCCCGGAAAGTGATTTCCATCCCACGTCCGCTTTCTCTCTCTTCTGTTGAAAAATATTCGTCTCAGGAACGCGTCGCCGTCGGCTACCCGATCGTACACGGCAAAAGAGAGAGAGAGAGAGAGAGAGAGAGAGAGAGAGAGAGAGAGAGAGAGAGAAACGGTGAGAGACTTCCAAGAGAAGAGTATGTTAATTACGAGATCGGCTCCCGTTGTCACACACAAGGAGACCGTTTGAAACGACTCGGTCGCAGTTACTGCGGAACTCCTCTCGAGAGTTCCTAAAGTGCGGTACACCGCGCCGCGAGGTCCAAGTTTCTCCTCTGGCTGTAAACATCGAGTAATAAGCTTCCACGAGACTTTTGCGCTTAGTTAGCCGCATTTGTTACGGTCACCGTGTATACGGTCATTCTGTCTTGTTGCGGTCGACTCGCCGGAAGGAGACGAACAACGATGGACAGGTCGGCCTCCGGGGAGGAAAAGTGCGAAAACGCGTTTGAAAAGTGTCGAGAGAAAGAGCGAGAGTCGGTCAACCCGACCATTTTTCCCGGCGAACCTTTTCCTTTTTAGCTCCCCTCGCGATCGCATATTGTCCCTTTTATCCGCAACGCTACTTCATCCCCTCGTGCGCGTCTCTGTCTACTTCATATTCATAAGAAGTGATATTAAAATTCACAGTAGTAATCCACAAAAATTGCGAATAATGCATAGAAATTGGGACTCTATTTGAATGAAAGTAGATAGATAGAATTTAGGCGGTTTTTGAAAAATCAATCTATATACCTTTTCCTCCTCTCCGATATCTGTGCGAAAATGAATCACGTGATAAAAAGAAAAAAAAACTGATTTCCCGAAGAAATGCTAGAATTGTGCGAGAATGTCGTTCGCGAACGGAGCTTGTTACCGTAATTGTAATTTTTCAATACCGCGCAGAATATGTCATAATAATCTATAGCTTTTTTATTTCGCGTTTTCTCTTCCCTTTCTCTCCCTCTTTCCGCCCGCACAATCGGGGTAAATGTTTCACGTTTCAAATGTTTGTTGTATGAAAAAAATCCTGCAGATCTTTTTTTATTTATGTCCATTGCCAGTGTGTAAAATGTTTGTAAAAAAGCTCGTACTAAAAACCTCGTATAAAAAAAAGAGAATGTTACTTTTTTTCGTTTGTTGGTCACGACAGTATCAATTCGCGGAAGCATTAAACTCTTGGCATATTTGCCAAGAATAAAAATACTTGATAAAGTTAATATCGAGAATGTTATTCTGTAAAATTGTTACATGATTCTATCATTATTTAAGTTATATATAAATGTATACTGTAAAAGAAACTACGCGATTTCTCTCTCTCTCTCTCTCTTTCTCTTTCGAGAACGAACATCACGTCGTTGTGACCGAACGACACCGATCGTATACTCGTCATTTAATAGAACCTTTAAACATGCATACAGTACGCCGTATTTTCGACGGAATTGCCCAACTGCAATTAAGGTTCCGGATTCGCGTTCGTCGCGTTATGATTTTTATTGTTACGAGCTCGTAAAGGGTGCTTCTTGACGGCGTACGAGAGATATCGCGAACGTTTAAGTATTCGACGTAATGCTACTGTGCGAGCTAAACTCAATTCGCTGCGCGTCCGCTTATGTAGGGTATATAGGGGAAATTGTGGTATAAACGAAATGGAAGTGATTTCTCACGCAAATTTGAATCGAAAATATAGAATAATATTTTTTCACACAAGATCTCCCGTCTGAGAGAAAACCGACTTTGAATATTCTTGAATAGATTTTGAATTCGAGTGCATGTGCATTTGATTAATAACAAGAATCGGCTCAAAAAGGTTTCGCTATAATTGTTGGGAACTTTAACGGTGTCTTGACTTGGTATGGATAAAAGTTTGCAACAAATATTAATATTGCACTTATTTTGTTAACAAATTACTGAAAATGTTCTTTTTGTTGCACACAATGCTGCTCGACAAATTGAAGAAGTATGAATTGATAATAATATATTTCAAATGTGTTTACTTTTGCAAAATCCTATATTATTGTCTTATAATTGGACATAAGTTTTGATTATTTTTAGCATAAACCATTTCCGTACTTGAATGTTTAAAATCGATTTTCTCGAAAACGGAGAAAAATTTTATCCTATATTTTTTGCTTTCGAGGAAGCATCTCCATTTCACCTGTTCTACGATTTTCGATGCATCCTGTACATCATTCCGGATACTTTCAGCTCTCTCGTGTATGCGCTTTCTTATGTATCTTAGAAAACAACGACTTCTGCTCTTTTTTTCCCCGCATCTATTATCCGCTGTATAATATTCTCTTTCTCTTTTTCGTCTCCGCGTCGCGCTTTCATATCCTAGCTAAAGGAATATCTTGATTTACATAACGCGATATCATCGCGTAACGTACCGTTCGCAAAGATATTTTAATCAACCGAGCGTGATGTACGAGCGTATGACGTTAGCGCGGACCGCAAATCTGTCTGGCGAATTAAGCGTGAAATTCGGCGTTGTTTCGTTGTTCGTTGTCTCTCTGTGATGCAGCAGATGTTACGTAATCAGAGCGATTAAACTGATTTTCATAACGCGGGTGGAAAATTAATTATCAGAAAGAGTAAAGATTTGTAAAGAAAAAATACAGGTATTTGATTTTTTCCGTTACACAAGTCTGTATTGAAAAAGTCGAATTGTGGAGAAATATTCGTAGCGAAAATATTTCCCGATGGGATTGAAAGACGCTTTGCAAAACTGCATCGTTCTAGCGCTATACATTAACTGATCTCGATTAAAGGAAGAAAAAACTTGATAGAATTTTTCTCATTGAAATTATGATGGACGCGTTTATTAAAATTCGATAAAACTGCATTAAACGCCTTTCAGCAATCGCGACAGATAATGAGGAAAATTTTGCTGCTTCTCGTGAAAAACGTATACTATAATAATCGTGATTTTACCAGCCGCGTCATCTTTACATTCGCAATCTTAGCCCGATCGCGAGAGTATAATAAAATACGATGGCATCGAAACGTTTCTCGGACGCGGCACGATTCATTTCGCCGATTCATCGAGGATGAAATGCTCTGTGTGCGTATAAAGTGTCATGTAATTAGCAGCAAATAGATCGCAGCATCCGCGCCGCGTCTGCTTTTAATAGAATTTACCGTCTCTGATGATCGGGTATAGCAAATATTTGTTGAATTATATGTGTGCTGCATTCTCTCTTTAACGTAACGCGGAATAATCGATAGTATTGCTAAATCAGCTCTTATTATCGGCGCGCTTACTGATTACGTTTGGAATTATCATTCACACAATGTACTACCAGCACCGCTTTATTATGTCAGATACGCGTAATCAAATACATATTCTCTCGTGCGAATCATGCTTGGGGAGATGCGTGAAAATTAGCGCTACAATAGAGACTCCCGTCACGATTAGACAATTGAAATCTAATGATGTTAATCAATCTAATGAGGCGAATCAATCGAATTTTTTAAACGCGGGCAAAGTGCTCCGAATGATGAGCGTTAAGAGCGATGGGTTGCTTGAGTAAACCATTGTTACGCGACGTTTTCGCAGCGTCGCACATTCTTTCCACGGCGATCGATCGGAGTGACTGATGCGTGCGTTCTAACGCGCGTAATTCCTTAATGCGCTGGCGCCGCGCAATTTGTCTCCTGTTCCGACCGTTGAATTTCGACGTCGAAATCGGATATTTATGACACGGTCGCGCTTCGCTTTATGACATTTCCCGATAGCTCGCGACGGACGCTCGGGCAACGGCGCGGTTAAAGGCATCTCCGGATAACGCGCGATATGTTCGATCGGACCTGGCCGTGATCCGATATTCATTTGTAGTGTCCGGAACGGAGAGAGTGCACAGTCCCTAGATCATACGTGCGAGCGCATATTGAATTTAAAAATATGACGCGCGTCTCTAAATTGAAAAGTGACAGTTTCTGAATTATTTTATCTCATGCGTGTGTGCGCTCGTGCTGGGGGACTCGATTAATTACTTTCATCCCTCTTTTTGCGAGAGTTTTCACTCTATCAAATAAATTAAATTTAAATTCTGTAAACAAATTAAAATATATAGTAATAATATATAATAATATGTAATATAGTAATAATATAGT
>NW_021848400.1:240897-245546 GCF_003651465.1 Formica exsecta
AATATTAAATTAAAATATGAAAATTTTCTTTGTTTTGACATTGCATATTTATTCTGTATTTGCTGACTTTTATTATACAGAGTGTACTGAATCTATGAAAGAACCCCCAAGGAGAAAGTTGCGCAACAATTACTCATTTATTAAGCGTACCGTTAATAAGTAAGAAGCTCGTAATTTACCGAGTACCCCAAGCATTGCGCGTCTTTTCTCGATTCCAAGATACTCGGGAAATTTGGAATCCATTTTTCATTGTCTGCTTTCTCAACTTTTTTAATATTTAAATATCCTGGTAAATTCCGTATTAAGATTTCATAAGGTTGTAGATTGCTTGAAATTAAACGGCGTAGAAAATTTGCGGTTATCGGGACACCATATATATCGAAAATTCAAAAACTAGAAAAATTGCAGAGGGAGATTAAATAGACGACTGTGTGAAGCATCACGCAATCTCAATTAATTCTGAACCAAAAAAAAAAGATAGGTCGATTTATCAGATCCACGTGAAGGGCTGGTAAAACATGTATCTACGTTGCTCCCGTGCGGGAATGTTGTTTTTTTACTGAATATATGTATCTAAATTTGTTTACGATCGGTGAAGGGAAGCGTTTACAGCGAGAGACATTTTAATGTATTATAATTTAATCGGTCAGTTATTCATCCGCGTAGCGGACACTCTGCGTCAATTATGCGCTGCGTGAACGCGTAACGCATCGTTCATATTATGAATTGGCTGATTTTATTTCGATGATTACCGGCAACGTGCCAGAAAATATAAACTGTCCCGTCCGATTGAGTGCATTACGATATGGAGTGAATAAATCAATATTACTAAGTTCCCAAATGGCATCATATTGACATGTGTATATAGAGGGCATAAATAAACGAGTTTTCCGAAATGTTCTTGCGAATTATCGGGACCCGATGCCAATAGCGGGTTGTACACGCGTGTGTGTCGATGTTTAAAACCGGGAAATCATCGAATTAATACCCGCGGGCAAATAGTTACGCGCGCGATGGTTCTTTAATGTTTATCGAATATTTAGCAAAACGGGCCGAACGTTGGATAACGTTGTGTATTATTACGCACAATTTCGGCGTTTAAATTTAATGATCGCAGTCATTTATCTTCCCCTTCGCGTTGGTCTCGAGGAATATTATCGCGATACATATTCCGAAAACCGATAATAATATATCGCTTTAACGTTCGCGCGTTCCTATTACGATCTTACTCGCTCGCCGCTTGACATCTATTTCAAATTTAAAGTCCCAATGTTAGTTAGTTCGGCTGCGCGATAGCTTTTTTCTATTTGCATCGTTGGCGTTTCGCGTTTCAGCGTAGGGTTTTCATTTTGAAATGACTCCGTCCTGGATCCCCGCACTCGACCCGTTCTTTTTTTTTCGATCGGGCCGCTTGTTTTGCGCTCGCAACAAGCACAATGTCCGCCCTCCCGCCAGGGGTTTAAAGTAACGAGACCGTCGCGCAACCGTTTGTCCGCGCTTTGTTCCACATTTTTGCGGAAATTACAGGTTGGCTATTTGAACATCATATGTTCCAATGCAGACCGCAATTTGACAAGGATGGTAATAGAATTGATAAATCGTGCGAGATAAACGTAATAAGATACAATCAATTTCACAATCGCAAGCATCCATTTAATCGAAAGATAAAGAAATATTTGTATTTCGTGACATTTTATATAGATCAAATGTATCAAGTAATTTAGAAATATCTCGAGTTAACATAAAGATAATAATGCCTGATTAACAAACTGATAAACTTGATAAGAGAGCTGAGAGAAACAGATATAACATAAATATTTAAAATAAATATTTCTTTGATACTCGTGAAAATAAACTGCTCTCTTTTATTATGTTAAGAGAACTGGATACTCATCGAGAAACTCGAACATTTTACGTGTAATGCTGAAACAATATACATTTTTATAAAAATATATCTCTTAAAATATGAAATAAAAATACTATTATACGAATAAATAAAGCTAAACAAACGTCATTTCTGCGCGTAAAGTTCAGTGCTTTTTTAACACACGAAAAAATTATCACACAATTTTCACAGGAATATACTTTTAATATTTTCCAACAACATTGCGTCCGATTCTGTCCATTCCACATTGTAATAAAAATTTCCTGCAATAGTTATCGGCGTTTTTAAGATTCCGAAGGGCTTTCTCACAATGTTGTTAAATTATAAAATCGACATCTCTCCGCATACAATATGTCGAGAGAGATGTTCCCAAATTATTTTACATTGACATACGTTAGATATTATAACCACACATGTTACACGTTGAAGGAGCAAACAATCTCGCTGTGTTTGTTGTTGGACAGCGTTTGTGTTACGAACTTTGCTATCGCGGGTACTCCCGGGATTGCGTGTCGGTCGAACGAATCTCCGTTAACCGGAGAGTTACAGCAGGCAGACGGGAAACCTATTTTGTTTCGCCGTGGCGATTCCGCGATTGAGATTCACGCACGGATACCGAAAGAGAGAGAAAGAGAGAGAATGAGCAAGAGTGAGAGAGAGAGAGAGAGAGCCAGCAGTCTCTTTGGGCTCCGGTATTCGCGATGGTATCCGGAGAACGGCGGATCCAATAAAATGGTACGTTTAGTTGCCCGTTACTCCGATAAAGCCTAGCCGAGGCGACCTGCGGCATCAATTTTTCAAGGTTGCCGAGACGAGAAATTTTTTCCATCTTACCGAGGAGGGTCACTCCTTTCCTCCCTCCGATGAAAGCGGATACGTAATCTCGTGGATATGTACTGGATATATACTGGGTGTATTGAAAATTGCCATACTCTTCATACTTTTACGTTTTAATGTAGGAAAATGTAATGTATGTATTATATATCTCTCTCTTTTGTTGCGAGACTCCTTGCTATTCTTCTTCTAAAATCTCATGGCAGCAACTGGACGATATCTTTCTTTCCATATTTTTTAATATAAATCAGGGAAGATTTCTTTCTTTTGTATTTACATTTTAATTTTTTATCTGAGACAGTATTTTTGCAAAATTAAGAAAAAACCAATATTGATATTAATTTACACGTCATGAATTGTTATGACTTCAAGATTTATTATAAAGGGTGAAATTTTATCATTCCCCTACACACTTTAAATCACTTTTGGTTCCTGAGATATGTCATTTTGAAATATCGCATTTCTTAGCTTATTTTCACCTAAAAATCCTAATTAATTAAATAATGAACTAAACTTCAAATTAACTATTAAATAATTAACTAAGTAATTCATCTCGTATTTTCTGCATAAAAAAAGGTCAAAGTCGTATACCCGTAATCCTTCGCTCTCTATGCGCGAAATGAGATTTAACGAATTTAAATATCTAATCTTCTATCCTAATTTAAAATTCATCCTTTTTTATTTTTGGTAAAAAAGTTTTTAATTTACGTAAAATTTTGTTGCATTTATGTTTCAAATATATAATTAAAGGAATAAATTAATTTATCCTATTCTAATTATTCTCTCTCATTATCTATATTTTCAATTTTCATGATTACAGTAATCCATAAATCAATATTATCATTTATATCTTGGAAACTGGAAACCTGTATATATATGACAATTTTTAAAATCATTATGCCATCGTGTATGAATCTAAGTATTCGTACACGATATTAGTATATACGTATTTACACACACTGTATATAAAACTGATCAAAGCAAGTGAACAGCACAGGAGATAAAAAGAGAGAAAGAAAGAGATAGAAGGGACGATGTAAGCGCACGCTCATTTCTCCCTCTTTTTTCTCCAGTATACATGGCGTATCCGTAAAATTGATAAAGTTTTGCGAAAACTTTTATAATACCTGGTAGAAGAATGTTCAAGTATATACGAGCTGGCAATTTATGTTACTCCAGAACACGACGCGCTGCATCCCGAAGTCGGCCGAGATGGGCGGGAACGGGACCGTCCCGAGCGTGTACCTATATATGTATATGCACGCAAGGGCTGCTTATCACATTTCTGCGTGGGGTATAACTGTCGTTAAAATCGTCCGGCGATCTACATTACAAAAGATTCGCCGGCGTCTCGCAGTTCGGCACAGCGGCGGCGCGGCGCTTCGGCTTCGCCGAGGCTTCCCTTCGTCGTTTCCTTCCTTCCTTCCTGGCCCTTGCCTCGCCCAACTTTGCAATTGTAATCAACGATAACGATTCCGGCACCTCGTTTTACTATTCGCGCGGAATAACTCTCTCGAAATGCAAAGCGCTCTCTGTTCCAAGGTGGTATTTAAAGGACGGTCGCGTCTCGTGTGAACCCGTCCCTTTTTTGCCCCTTTTATTTCCCGTACAAGGTAGTTTGAGAGACTTTTTCGATGTTTTTCGACGTTTGAGAAATCTCGATTGCCTTATATAATTTAGTGACATTGTGAAAGCTTGGAGATCTAAAAAACGCTGTTGATCACACATTATGCATAATGTTTATGCAAAACTTTGGTGTATTACCGCGAGAAATGTAAAAAAAGTGATAATTATTTTGCACAAAAATTTTGATAATTTTTGTGATAAATAAACTGGACTTTATATGCGAGAAATTTTATGTAGGTAGCTCTGTTTCATATGATAGTAATTTCATTTCCTATGTATTTCAAGATTTATATATTTTTTAAGA
>NW_021848400.1:245968-255098 GCF_003651465.1 Formica exsecta
CAGCTGCTTGATTAACGAGCTGACCGCGGGAGGGTAAGTCATCAACGTCACTCGGAGGAAGTTCCGTACTGCAGCTCGGTTCACACGCTTCTTTTACGAGCTTCCTGCTTTCGGTAGGGCGCACATTTACCCCTTAAATACACACCGAAATTCAGTCGCATCGGCACGTCGGCAAAAATCCACGACGACATATAAGGCACATCATCAACCCATTCCATGTTTCAATGACAAATCTGTTTCACAATAATTTTTTAACGATCATTTTTGCTTCTATAACGTATTAATATGCCATTTAATTGTGAAAATTTATATTCTGTTAATTCCATTGTACATAAAATCATCTTAATAATTGTTTATTCTTTATAAACAATTTATATATATATATATATATGTGTATATCATTTACTTTTAACGGTTATATTTATACATAAAATCGGGATTTTAAATCTGTTTCAATTTTTGTTTCAAATACATGAGACACATACATATCGTATATACGTATATATACATATAATAAAATAAATAATAACCAGAATTATTATTTTTATGATAATGTCCCAGGTAGCAAGGTGTCGTCATTATAACGTCATTTTAAGGTCATTTCTCGTGATATGACGTTGTCGTTGTATTTCTAAATTTTCTCCTCCAAGATTTTATAGCGTTCATATATAGCGAAAATTATACCATCTTTTGATATCCTAGTAATATGGTCTCTTAATACGTATCATTGAGATAAAGTTTTAGGTTCACTTTATATAAAGAGTTATGCGGTTATTACATAACATAATCGACATACGACGAGACGCCGAGCGAGACACCGTGTTTCTCGCTGTATACGACTCAACAACAATGCGATGTACCATGCGCCCCTATCAACTTTGTCGAGTTGGTCGGAAATATTGCGTCGCAACTAAGCGTCGAAGTTCGGAAGCGGAATACGTCGGGTTACATTAAAGCGTCACCGCTAATACGGCGGTAAGTTTCAAACCGTTTGATGCCAGCGGTGTAAATGCGTACATATGTACAAATGCGCCAAGACAAACACCGCAAGTACTCGAATGCCGAAACGCGACGACGACGACCATTGTTTTACAAAAGCGGTACCCCAGTCGCTGCATTTTCCATCGTTACGATGAATTCGTCAATCCGTCACCGTCTCGCACCGGCAAAACGAGTCGACGAACGTTTTTCTCTCGCCAGCTACTTTCGCGAAGAATAAGTCGCTCTCCAACTCGTCTACGTCGACGATATTTGGCCCGTTCGACCGAATTCCAAAACTTCCGGTCGACGTCCTTTTTCCCTTCCCGCGAAACTAAACGACTGCGAACATCGACGTAGCGATAAGTCTCCGCGGGAAAACGTCGACGGTTTGACGCCAAGTACCGTCCACAGCGTCGACGGGAAAGTATACGGAGATCGATGGTCGAAGTCACCTTTCGAAATGGATTCCCGTGTTATCACGACGCGAAACTGGCTCGCGACGATCGACAATTCTGTATCGAGAGAGAGAGAGAGAGAGAGAGAGAGAGAGAGAAAGAAGAAGACAGATGCGCTTTCTAGATTAGGACGAGAGAGAGTCTAATTTACCATCGCGGAAGGACGGGACTAATTGCAAGAAGGGCGGGTTGCAACGACTCGTCATAAATCTCGCGCGTGTTTGTCGTTACGACGATTATACCGACCGTCATCACAAAACGGCGAGGAGCGTGAGATTTGTATGCGTGTGTCTATATTGTATGTGTGCATGTATATCGCGTCGTCGCACGACTTCTTCTCTTCCGAACAATGTCTCATAATTATTACAGGGACTAATTTAGAGACAGATGCCGCGCACGGGGAGCAAATGTATCGCGCGACTCCGGTTGACATGCATATATCAGTCATACTGTCAGGGATGACAGTACGCCGTTTCCCCCCAAAGGAAATGTCCTAGTCAACGCGTAGAATGTTATTCTCGGAGGAGAGCGGCGAGTCCTTTCTAAGACGCGTCATATCGATTCGCCGAGAACGTCGTTGTGGTTGTGACATTTCGGGAGTGAGAGATCCGCGTCTGATTTTCTGCCGGGGAAGGGGAGAAAGGGCGTCGACTGCGAATCTCTTCCCGGTGTCCGTTCCAGTTCGATTGTCGAATGCCTACTTCGATTTGCGATCCCGTCTTTTCGAGGACTCTTTCAAGTCTACTTATGTGGGCCCCCCTCCCCGCCGAGAAGAGCACCCGCATCCCTTACACTGGGAAAAGGGATTGGTTATAATAATCCAGCCTTGGTCAAAGTTACCGAGAGCTTTGGTAAAATAGTTTCAACTAAACGTAACGCAATCATTACGAAATAATATAGTTAATAGGCTAATTTAGTAGGCTCAACTAAACGCAAAATTTGCCCTTTTAAAATGTTTTTAATTATTACCAAACGTTTTGTTATTATTATTACAATTGGTAATAATAATCAAATATTTCATACAATACATTACTAAATGCATCTCACAAGCTTATACAGATTTTTTTTTCTCAATGTAGCGTGCGATAATTCAGCCGCAAAGTTTCCAAGGCGGGATTGGAGGGACGGATACGTCCCGCTCGTAAAAATTAAGCTCAAACTTGCCCGTTAACATTCATAATATCGCGAAGCCGCTGGGAGCGGCGACTTTACCGGAAACTTCGCCGCCCCCGTATCTCTTTCCGCCGTTGCGAAATAGGTCGGATCCATTTTGCCGCGTTTCAATTATGCGATAGCGCGCGAACTTTCGACCGATGGTCGGGATGAGAGAACCACCGGGCGGGAGGGCGATAAAATATCCCCGGCATAATCGAGCGATATTCATCCCTTAACTGATGGTACGGCCAAGTCTCTCCCCTCCCCACCTCTCCCTACCACGCCTGCTAGCATGATATTCGAGACAGATTGTCTGCTTGTGGCTGCCGCGAAACTTTCCCTCGCATTCGATGCACTTCGTCTCGCGACTTTCCGCGTTTTACGGGATCCAAGATTCCACGAATACACTTCGCGATCCATTTGTTCCGCTACCGGTGGCTGTTCCCGTTCGTGCGCGCTACAAAATCCGCGTTCACCTGCGGGTGATAAACGGCGGAACGCGGAGAGACGCATTGCTATCGCGATAGAATGCTCGGCGGAAATTGAAATTTTGACGGGACATAGGTGGCCCATAGGAGAGAAAGCTCGGAATACGGGATTCTACCCTCCCTCCCCTTCCCTCTCCCTCGTTCTCGCGCGAATATATAAGATCGTACGTCACGGTCTCGATTCTCGCGCCGCGAACACGTTCCACGTCGATAAGTTATTCTCAATGATGCTCGTCGTCCATCTGTGGACCGGAACATTCTTGATCGATTTTCACGGTAGGACAATACCACGTATAAATCTAAACTCGGCTCGCGCTCGCACGGAGAATTCTCTGTGTATCTCGCCTCCGATAGGATTCGATTTGAATTTTACAACGAGGAAATACACAAGAGCATCTTGTCTTTGCTTTATCCTTCCATACTTCCATCGTCGTACCTATGTCACGAATCCGAGCTTATATTATTAAAGACGATATATACGCGTCATGCACTTACTTTCCATGAAGGAGTACGTCGCTTTAAAGCCTTTTGAATGGCGGGACGACGTTACCCCCTGAAACTCCAACGAGAGCCGCGGACCATTACTCATGATAGGCCTTGGCGATGTCTCCCCGCAGAACGCGTCTATCTTTTCCTTCTTCCCGTCTATATGTACGAATGCCACTAGTGAGTCGACTCCCTCGCAGCTGTAAAATAGAGAAGAAATATATTTATTGAGGATATATACATATATTTATTTTGCGTTTTTCGTGTAATATATTTCATCCGTGTATAATCAAAATTGATTATTTAATTCATTTCGAACGCGCACCTCGTATACATTTGCGGGTGTGCGCAACAACCAAAATTTGATACCTCCGTGCGTGATAATTATTGCGGAAAACCAACAATTTCCATATAATTTCAATAATTGCAGATAAAATATCTCTCTCATTTCTCTCACGCAATCATTTTATAATATAATATTATGAAATGACATGGAAGAATGAGGAAGATATAACATGCATGTGCGTACGTTGATATTTTATTCAAAAGAAATATTATCTGCGTAATGTACAGCTTTTCACAATTATTGTACGCACTTTATTAAAATGGCAATTTTAGTTGCTATTTTATTTCGATGTTTATCATTTAGAAGAATCGTTATACACACGTCAACCGAGACCTGCTCCGGTTATATTAAGGAATACCGTCTCTCTCGAATGCAAGAGCCCCGTCACGCGTTACACAAAACGCATACTCGATAGGAAAAACTTTTCATTTCCGCGACAAAAGACGCTCCACCTCCATCCCCGGGGGGACCCGTATTTCCATTCGCTTCTGATTTCACGTCCTGTTAGAACACAAGGAACAGGAATCAAGATGTATTTGTCCCGGTACGCCGCCGGGACACGTTGTGTACGGCAACACGTTGTCCAATTTTATATTCCGGCGCTTACGCGACGCCGCCGGCGAACTTTGAACGATAACTCGACACCGAGTTGACACTGTCGCGTAGTCTGGACTCTTTCTCGCTTCGGAAACTCTTGCGACACTCTCATCGTTGTCGCGGCGAAATTATCCCTTGTAATCCGTTTGTCTCCGGTTAGTAAAATAACGACCAACTGCAATTAACTCAATGAAATTTAATCGCGTTTATTTGTTGTCGATTAATGCGATATATTTTAAAGTTTGTCACGAGGATTTATACTGGTTTTTATATATTTAATATTACATAATTCTGTCACTTATATATATAGTAATTATAGGCTTGTACATGTAGCGATGTGATACGCAAAAGATACGGGAAAATTGCTTAAATGACATCGGCTCCTAGTTTGTATTATCATATCAATAAATTTAAAGAAATCAATTTATCGGTTAGTTCATGTGGTTACACACTAAGGGGATTAAATATAATTTATAATTTTGTTAATACTTAGAGATTAACAAAAATTTTCGGAAAAACTGAGAAAGTGGAAAAAAAATATTCATTTTTATGGTGAAAATAGGTTATCTTGAATAGTACTTAAAATATTTGACCTTTTTGAAAAATGTGGTGTAATTTAGGCAATTATTCTACAAAAGAATGAAAGTGCAAATCGATCAAATTCCTTTGCGTTTGAGGTCAATACTTGACCAATAATTTGGATGCTCGAATCGATTATACTGGAATCTGTGCATTGCATTTATCAAAAATTTTCGGAAAAACTGAGAAAGTGGAAAAAAAATATTCATTTTTATGGTGAAAATAGGTTATCTTGAATAGTACTTAAAATATTTGACCTTTTTGAAAAATGTGGTGTAATTTAGGCAATTATTCTACAAAAGAATGAAAGTGCAAATCGATCAAATTCCTTTGCGTTTGAGGTCAATACTTGACCATTGGATGCTCGAATCGATTATACTGGAATCTGTGCATTGCATTTATCGGCAAATATGCCGCAAAGTGCTATCTCGCCGAAAGGTTTTCGAGAAGCAGCGAATATCACGTTCGTGAAACTGCAATGCAAATATACGTGCAACTAGTGCTCTTACTTTTTCCGAGTATGTATGTATGTATGACATGTATTTAACTTCATTTCGAAATGTAATATTGAAAATGCAAAAAGCATTAAATTTTGAATCGTTAATGATATATCCGCCTTTGTTGCTTGCCTCAAGTTAAATTCAATGTAACAGAAAAATCTGACTAGCTAAAGTAATACGATGTAATGTTGCAAAGTGTATACGCAACGCACAGAAAATGCATTTTTAAACATTAGAGAGAACTTTGAAAAAAAAGAATACACTCTCTATGTGGTTTAAATCGAGCGTATACTTAAGCTTATACAGAACCATTTTACGTATTGTGTTAAACGTGAAAAAGAAGCAAACGTGTTTATCTTTTCTTTTTTCGCGACAAAATGTTACGCTATAAGCTTGAAAGGAACATAATCACGTATAAAATTCATTCCCGTAAAAATAAATGTTTCCGTTACCGTGCGTTTAGCGGCGTTTGAGCGTCCTTCTATTACATCTTCCTTCTATTCGAGCTCAAAGTGCCGTGGCGCGGTTTACTGGATTATAATTACGAGCAATTGTGTCTGGCGGGCACGATAGCATTCGCAACGGATGGCTTTTAATCGGCCAATTTACGATTAACGGCAAGACGTAGAGCTTGAGTTTGCGCTCAAGCCAGCGGAACACATGCGTAATAAAGAATATTATTTGCCCGCGCGCAAGAGGCCTACATACGGTATGTGTACGCGAACCATCATTGCGGCCGCCACGATTTCGTACATGAGCAAATTTGTGCGACTGCATGAATGAGCGCGGCCGCGCTCGGAAGAAAATTTTGGACCAATCCACTCGGACGATTGGAAGGAAACTGGGCAGAGGAAAATCAGATGTCGACGTGGAGCTCTCCAACTTCCTATTCACTGGAAATCCCTCCAGCATTTGAATGCGCTCGATGGCTTTCCTGCATTATGAACAGATATATTATCAAGCATCTGTCTATTATGAATAGACGCAAGAGACGAGATGATGCTTATGTTATTTTAATAGAATGTATCTTGATCTAAAGAGAAAGGATACACAGTTATGGAATCATATCGCATTTCTCATGCTATTTCTCATGCTATTTTCAACGCTAGGTTAACATATCCAAATAATTACACAGGTCTGCATAATTTTATATTTCTTCTGCGGTCTGGAAAAAAAGAATATTTTCCTACAGTTTTTTGTGCGCTGATCCAAATCCGCAAAGCAAAATGGCCTATCACGTTAGATTTTCGAGAAAAATGGGGTTGAAATCTCCCGCGTTTTTTGCCATTTTTGAAAATTTAGCTTTCTCATTTATTTGGCCGACATTTTGTGTTTTCTCAATGTTTCCTCAAAAAATTTTTTTAGGCATGTAGATATATCAAAAAATTATTTTATGTAGCTCAAAAAGTTCAGGAAATCATTAAATTAAAAAAAAAGGAAAAGAATTTTTTGATATTTCAATTATTTTCAAGTATATTCGGACCTTCTTAATAAGTACCAATATATTTTCAGAAATATAGATTATATGAAAAAAAAGATCGTTAGGCAAAATGAAATGCTATTCGAGTATATCTAGTTTTTTCTACGTGAAAAGTTGTCAAAGGGATTCTTTCTTTGGATAGAACTGTATTTTTTTTTTTTTTTTTTTTTTTTTTTTTAGAGCAATGATTATATTATGTCGAGTATTAGTTATTATGTAACATGTAATCAAAAAAATTAGATATCATCTACACATCATGAAGATAATATAAGTTAAATGTGAATATTAGATAAATATTAGAAATAATACACAAAGAATAAATGTTAGCAATGTTAAACACACACATATATTAAAGACAGCTGTTAAGCACGAAATTGTGATTCACATTCGAGTGAATACAGCAGCCATTCAATGCAGATAGAAAAAAAAAAAACAAATATACTTGAAAAATATATTACACTAATAAAATATTTTTTCATATCATCAATATTTTTTTGAAACTATTCATTTGTTATAATTTAGCGTGTAGTAATTAACAATGCATTTTTTAAAATATAATCTTCCGCTATATAGCGATGCAAAATTTGTGCATGTATATGTGATTAAGTAATGCCATAATTAGATAATTTCTATTGTTAAAGAGACGAGTAAAAAACTTTTTATTTGAAACTCTATCGCTTTATACGTCATATTACATCGATCATAGTTCCCGGAGTTTATTTGATCGTAATTATCATCTTAAAGAGATAGACGGGCTCTCGATTATCACCGAATGCGCGACAAACGATTGTGAAATGTGGTTAAGTACCACTTAAATGTTAGTTCAACGGTACGCCGAAACCTTAATTAAATGGTGTTCAAGATCAGCCACCTGGAAAATGAATGAGAGGATAAGTGATCGCGGCCGATACAATTGTCAGGGAAACCATTGTATCACAAGCAGTTTCCCTGGAATCCCCATGTTGTATGTGTGTGATTTGCCGTTTCGACTATGGCGTCAATTCCTCTATTCAATTTCTTCGAAACGTTCCCCACTGCGAAATTATGTCAAGATGCCCCCAAGAGATAAATCAGATTTTGAGGAGATCCGATCTTTTTTGTGCGAATTGAATTCGGATAAATCTTCTGTCGTCGGTGAAAAGCGTATGAATTTCGATGAATAGGTGTTGACTTGGAAGAAAAAGATATTGATGCGAAAGAGATGCATCGATATGTCACAAAGAATTTCTCAAAGCGACGATTTTATTAATCGCTAAATTGAGACTGGTTTCTGCACACTTTCAGCATCCGCTATTTCGATCGAATTATAAGAAGTGAGATATGAAGTACAATATGCGACAAAGCGTCTCGTGAAATTTTGAGATCGCACTTATCGTAATCTCCGACGCGGCGTGCAATTCAAAGATAGAGGCAGATGACATCCGTTACGCGCACAAATACATAATGTACCACGCCTTTTGTGTCGCAAGAGTGGACTAAGGGTACTAGACACGATGATATGTATCGCGAGAGTGCACCTTTACTAAACGCAACGACATTGTGAATGCATGCTCGTAAAAACACGTCACCGTATTTCCATAAATCCTGACACACTGTACGAATCGATCGCGCGACCCCGTGTGTTTGACGAGGAAAAAATTTTGTTCGTTTTTTCGGATTCACGACGAATTTAAATTTTCACCCTCTAATTTTGGCTACACCAAAATTATCCGTACCTGTGTGTGTGAGTGCGCTTAGTTGGAAAATATAACGGACTTACTCATTCGGCGTGTCGTTCGGCGAATGAAACAGATTCAGATCCTGGAATATCACCTGCACCCGTTCCTTTCCTCTTCCTTGGAAGTCGTATGTACAATGCGTCCTGGCCGGATACGGGTTTGGGTATCCAGGCGACATGACTATACCCGTTTTCGTCGAATCGCTGTTGTAAACCATGTCGCACAGCGACGCTGTAACAAAGGAAGACGTGCGGTGACTTAACGAGCGGCAACAGTCGACGAATAAAAGAACGAATGTAACGAAAGTAATTAATTGACGCGTCGACGCACCAAAGGGAGGGAAAG
>NW_021848400.1:256898-257526 GCF_003651465.1 Formica exsecta
AGAGAAGGAGCCAATTAAATTACGCGACAGCTTTCTTTCGTCGCGGCGCTTGTTTCCTTTTTTTTTCTCTCTTTTTTTTTTGCGCCGAAAGGTACGCTGTCCGAGTTAAATTATGAATATTTCGCGTTTTAATTACAAGTGCCTTGCTCATCGACGGTTCGCTATAATATGCAAACGAGCTCCGGCTGTTGCGTGAAAATCGCGCAAAGGCTGCAAAAACACGATAATAATTATGTGGTGCATACTTATTACAGATGTATTAATGGAAATGAAATATATCCTCTTTCTCTACCCAAATCAGGATGTATGAAAAATTTTTTGAATTTCGCTCTTGAAGGCATGGAAGATACGATGACAAATACAAAGGGGACGAAACATTTCGCTTTTTAGAAATAGCGAATAAATTTCGCACGAACTATTTTTCTGTTATTATATATACAAAAATAAATTAAAATTGTAACGAATAATATATATATAATTTGTTACAACACGATGACAAGGGACGAAACATTTCGCTTTTTAGAAATAGCGAATAAATTTCGCACGAACTATTTTTCTGTTATTATATATACAAAAATACAAAAATAATGTAACGAATAATATATATATAATTTGTTACAATTTTAAT
>NW_021848400.1:258965-261228 GCF_003651465.1 Formica exsecta
TAAGAGATATATATATATATATATATATATTTATATACTTTTGATTTCCCCCTCTCTCTCCGTGAATTGAGAAAAAAATATATTTGTATCAGTCCGATGTGGTGCTTTTAATGGTTGCGTTCGAGAGGGAAAGACGGCGTTGATATGACGAGAAAACCTGGTGGATGAACTGAAACTGGAAAGGCGCAAGGTATCAATGCGTCGTCGTCGTCGTCGCCGTCAGTCATGAATGTTGTATGAGTGTTTGTATCAGAAGCGTACTTATCTTGAACTTTGCGTCGCTATGAGAATATTGGAAATATCGTTCGTGCGCTGTGCTCAAGTTTGTCCCTTTTGATCCGTTCTCTCTCTCTCTCTCTCTCTTTCTCCTCTTAACGTCGTTTTTAGCTCCATTTCCGCCCCGAGACTACAATATGCCTATAGTAATGCTCGGCGTGTGTTAAAGAAATATGTATCGGCATGCATGTTTGAAGAGACACGAACATTTCCTCGAGAATAGTCTATGTCAAAAATTTAACATATTTCATATATTTTTATATCCTTAGACGAGCGATATATTTAATCTTAGATAGAGAAATTTCGCGCCCGCCATTAATTCCCTCTGTCGTGTTTCTTGGTCGTTCCGTCAATGCATAATTTTCACTCCAACTGCATATTATTGGAAATGTCGGGACAGAAAATGCGCATTATGCTGTACCATAATGGCCGCCTTTAAAGCTTTCTTATTGTTGAGCATTGCGTTGCGTCGTATATACTCTCACGGGGAAAACTTAGGAAAATGTGCGCGCCGCAAAAAAGAAAGCAGACATTATACGATTTTGCGGGCATGTAATGACGTGAAAATAGTACGCGGTGGCTTCAACACATGGCCGAGCTATGTTGACCGCGTGTTTAACGATATTCGATTAAAAATACATTAATCCCATGAAAATTCAGCGTTGCTTAACTATACACGTAATCCGCGCAATTGTCTTTTCATTAATTAATCCACGGATTTATCGTTTGCTCGAAAATTATGATTTATTCACCTACATAAGGCTTGTCGCACTTTTTATTTAAACATTATTAGTATAACCATTGAATATCGTTTATAAAGGAAGCCACACACAAATAACATTGAACAAGAAAATAAGAGAAAAAGAGAGAGAGAGAGAGAAAAAGAGAGATGCGCGGCAGAAGCGGCAAACGTTTTAATTTGCATTCATGAGACGTCCTCTCAAAATTCTTAGAGTCACCAGAGTACGTCTTGCCGTTTGGGAAACGAATTCACTTACGGCGATCAATTTCTGTACTCGCGAGAATATTGTTTGCTGTCAGACGCGGTCCGTCCCGGCGAGATTGGCAATCGACAGTTTTTAGAATGGGCAATCGTTGCTTATATAAATCGTCATATATTATGCATGGGAAACAATATCGAAAAGAGAGAGGAAATGGTTCGTATTTCCGTTCCCGTTCGACTTTATACGTACAAGTTTGTAACGTGGAGCAAGCACGTGAGCGGCTCACAATCGCTCTGCGCGCTAATAATGCACGAAAACGTTAATGTCCAACAGCGATTAACGCTCTAAATACGAAGTGGCGCAATTTCACGCTGTCGCTTTGCAGCCGCGAAAAAAGAAGTTTTAGAACCCGCCTTCCCCTACGGTGACCATTTCACCGTGTTGTTTTAGAAACTTTCACGTCGCGTCGAGTAATTGCGCAACACACACACACACACACACACACATACACACACATAGGCGTGATATGCGCGTTGCATGGCGTTGTCGGAATAGTTTTAAGCTCGTTTCACTGAGCGCTGCTACGAGATATATCCGCAAGCCTCCTACTAGCTATATAGCCAGTGGCCAGTGGTCGCAACGCGCGAAAAGCCTCCACGACGGTCCACTCTTCTTCCCCGCCCCCTCCTCCTCCCTCCATTCCCCCTTTCGCCCCTCACCATCGGTTGCGTAACGTAACGTAAAACCTCCCGCCGTTGACAATCCCGCCGTGTCTTACCACAATCGCGGATTTCCTAATTAAACAGCACATTTAGCCGGGAACAACCGAGTCAGCAGCCCACCACCGTCGACCCCACAGCGGGTATTAATAATTTACGAACTTTGTTGAAATTAATTTGAACGCCATTTGCGCGAGCCGCGTCTTGGCGGTAAGTCCTGTCCCAACTCCGCAGATTTAAGCAACTCTCCCCGGCCCCCCTCTCACACTCCCCATCCGCCTCTCACTCAGCAGAATCCGTACCGCGGGGGGACAGGGAGGAAGG
>NW_021848400.1:261403-266888 GCF_003651465.1 Formica exsecta
AAGGGGGGGAGGGGGAGGGGGGGATATATCCGCCACGGGTTTCCGGTTCCGCTCCAATGATAAACGTTCATATTTTCTTGCGCATTTTGGCGTAACTGCACGGATATACGAACACATCCAATGCGCGCCCAGCATCAGCAGCAGCAGTCGACACGGCAAAAAGTTCGTCGCGCCCCGGCCACGGAATTTAATTTCAGACTTTAAATCAGACTTCTTAGACACCCGTCCCCGATCATTCCGAGACGATGATCGGCGCGATGAAAAATTACTCTCTCGCGGCGATATTTACGCGCGTATCGATACGGGAGCTCTTATAAATTATACGCGTGGACACATTATATGAGAAGTATAAAATTATCGAAAGCCTTGCGAGAAAATTGTGTTTCGTTTTCCATCGCGCGGAAATTTGCGGAATCTTTTCACTTCAACTAAATTATTAGCGAGTATTTAACTGATTTTCAGCGAAAACATATTTTGCTTTTCCGTCTTATGTTTTACTAATTATGACAGTTAGATTTCACTGAAAAATCAATAATATAATATATATTATACATATATTTGCGAAATCTAGCCTTTTTTAAAGATTTTTTTTATTTACTTTCGATGGTTGTTTTTTTTTTTTTTAGGAAAACACACCTATCTAGAATAAAACACGTATAACTAGTATTAAAATTCATAATTATATGCAAATTATCCTTCTTTACTCTTAAAATATAATAAGCCCTCAAAAAATGAGCAAGACTCTTTATCAAAAATTCAGATATTTATTTAACAAAATATATTGCTATGAGAGAGAGAGAAAGAGAGAGAGAGATTTTATCTTATATATAATATTTTCACATAAGACGTATTTTAAAATGTTACTTGATTTTATATAACAGCCTATACCATTAATTGATTCTTTCAATAAGAATTTTTTCTTCATTGTTTTGATATACATATTTATAATTGAAACCACTACTTATTAGTAATAATAAACTAATTACATTTAAGATAACGCGGTAATTACGTAAAGTTTATAATGCATATTATATTAAACGAGCATTCACATGCGCAAAATCGATTTGCTGGGCAAAATTTATTTCTAACATCTTATATTGTCATATAATTGTATATAATTTAATCGATAAATAGTTGTGTGTGTATGAATATTAAAATTGCTATTTGGAATAAAAATAGAGTTTGCAAGGAGCGAGCAGGGCCTTGGCATATGTATTAACGTGTACTATTGAATCCGCGCGGACACATCGAATTTAGCTAATAAGTAATCCGCGCGGAGTTTGATAAACGGCCAATAATCATAGGCGCTCGATCTCACGATTCAATAGAAAAATCAACTCTCACGAGATTCGTCGATTCACGAAAGATCTCGCGTCTTATTGGTAGTCTGAAATTATATGTGTTGGTTGTGTATATGCGAGGTATCGAAGATTTCTTATCTTTTCTCTTCCTCTGTCCTTTTCGCACGCTATCCAATTTCAAGGCACGCTCGAGCGAGCACCCGAGGCCTCAGCGAAACCTGATACGCAGATAAAAACTAAACCGATATACAGACCGACACTTTTGACATTTGAAGGTGTCGCACATCAGCGATTAAAGAGAGATAATCGGTTAAAGTGCGAAATAATCGTTTATCTACATGTTCTAGCTGTCATCGAGTTTCTTATCGCGCACACGTGCGTGATGTCTCAATTTAGTCACTCACACAAGTTTATTTCATTCATTTACTTACATAGGCGAGTATAACGTCGGTGTAAGCGTTTTCTTGAAAGTCGGTTCATTGAAGGCGTTTCAGTGAGACTTTACGGATTTGCAATGCTATCTTTATAACTGAAACCACTGCTTATCACAGTGATAATATACTGATTTTATTTAAGAAAATGTTATTCGATTCGCGCATCCGTGTAAAGGCGTCAGATGCATTTATGGAAGTATATACATCGGAGTTTATAAATATATTCGATATAAACTCTCGAATTATTTCACTCGACCGTGAAAAAAAAAAATCGCTAATCAATTTTTCATGTGGCAGTAATTTTTGCGACATACCGAATATTTTTAGAAGTAATAAAAGAGTTTCTTTTTTCTTAAAGAATCTTTCGCGCCATCATCGCGCGCCACCGGTGTTGGCGAGAGATTCTTTTTATAATGCTCTCAACCGCGTAATATGTCGCATGTATGTAAGATAATTGATTAATTACGAAGCTTTCCAGACAACGGCACCATCGTTGCATAAGCGTCACTAAGTGCTCTTTAACGCGTGTCCTTCTCTCTCTCTGTGTTATTCGATTCGCGCATCCGTGTAAAGGCGTCAGATGCATTTATGGAAGTATATACACACACACATCGGGGTTTATAAATATATTCGATATAAACTCTCGAGTTATTTCACTCGACCGTGAAAAAAAAAAAATCGCTAATCAATTTTTCATGTGGCAGTAGTTTTTGCGACATACCGAATATTTTTAGAAGTAATAAAAGAGTTTCTTTTTTCTTAAAGAATCTTTCGCGCCATCATCGCGCGCCACCGGTGTTGGCGAGAGATTCTTTTTATAATGCTCTCAACCGCGTAATATGTCGCATGTATGTAAGATAATTGATTAATTACGAAGCTTTCCAGACAACGGCACCATCGTTGCATAAGCGTCACTAAGTGCTCTTTAACGCGTGTCCTTCTCTCTCTCCCCTTTTTGCCTCTCCTCCGAGAGAGACGCGCGAATAGCCGCTACGAATAGATGAAGATAAAAAAGATGTAGCTTGCGGCCTAGAAAAAGGTTATCACCTACTTTACCCGTTAGCGAACAGCTCGTTTATCGTTTGCAGGCGCATTAAGTGACCTTTGAGATCGCGCAAGTTCAGCATACTTTATTATTCGGCAAAGGTCAATAGTTCACCATTGCAATTTTTATCTCTCTGTAAATCGTTTTATGAACTGCGTACGCGAATCTCGTCCTCGTTCCGTGTAAATTTCGAAGAAAAGATTTGATAAAAACGCAATTTTTTTTTTTTTTTTACTTTGACGTTGGGTCACAACAAATAACAAGCATTCTGTAAATGCTGTAAAAATAATTGAAAAGCTTGACGCTTGGAATTCGCGGCACGCAACTCCATTTATCGCCGAAAACGAATATGTTTCAATGGAACGTCCTTCAAAATCCCCTCCGCGCGATGGTATTGAACTCTCGGCGAGAACTTTTTTCGATTTCTGTCGAGGCTCTTTCTCTGCCAAGACCGATAATCAAAAATCCTCGAATCTCACGACGCGTCACGAAAGTCGTCCCGGCGACCGACAATGTCCGGCGCAGAATTGGCGCGGCTAGTTCGAGATGAGGTGATGGTATTTAATGTCATCGATAAGACAGAAGGCGGGAGGGGGCTAAAAGCTGCGGGTTTGACGCACGCCGGAAACAGAACCCGGGTCTTTAGTCGGGAAATACCGCGGGATACACCGCATGGTTTTGTCTCACAGAAGTCAGTAGAACTCTCGTTCCGCCTGGTAAAGAAACAACGAGGAAACGAGACAGAGAGGGGGAGGCAGACGAACTTCCTCCGCCAAGAGAGGAGATAAGCTCGTCGCGGGGGAGAGAAAACGAGCAAGGAAATGAGAGAAGAAAGAGAGAGAGGGAGAGAGACGCGGGTGCGGAAGTAAAAGCGGAGAGAAAGATGAGGAGGAGGAGGACGGAGGCGGAAGGCAACTTACTTAACGTTGCTACAAAATGGAACGGTAACTAATTCCGACTAGGTCGGCTGATTTATCGGCTTTTCGCACACCGTCGTCGCACTTTGTGCCGCTTCGCCGGATGACTCCGCCCGATTTGTCGTCACCATTTCTCTCACTCTCTCGACTTTCCTCATCACGGTGTCTCGGCGACGTGTTCGACGGTTCGACTCGATTGTCTGTTGTGCTGTTTGCGTCTCGTAAATTATAATTACATTATTTCCCGCCTGTGCGAGTATAAAGCAATCGCCTACTCTCCCTTTCCCTCCTCCCCCTTCTACCTGACGCCGGCCGTCGTCTTTTTTCGTCGCTGCCGCGGCCGAATATTTTGATCGATATCACTTCCAACGTTCGATCGCCATTTCCATTAGCTGATGAGCTCCTCTCTCGCGCGACCGGGAAAGAATAGAAAAAGTTCGCGACGACGAGATAGAAGGGATGAGGGGGGTGGGGGTAAAGTGATAAACGTGCTCTATGGGGCGAGCGGTGTCGGCGCGCGCGTTAAAGTCAATGAAATATTTAATCTCTGCGTTTCGCGATTACTTTCCGCATCGATGCGTCTCGCTCCTAAAGACTCTCGAGGAATACCCTAGACGAATCGGTTATACGGGCGAATCACCGATATTAATCTCAACGACACATGACAAATTTGCAATAGCTTTCTCTCTCGTAAAGTAACGATGACAGATTTAATCGACGCGTTTAACTTTCACGTTTTCTGTCTCGCGACGAATCGATATCCGCAAAATATATCGTTCGGGATACGTTGACCCCGATATTATAATCCCATAGGTGGAGAATCCATCATCTATCAATGCCAGCGTGCTCGCGTCGGGGTTGGTCCATCGAGATCTCAATTAGCGACGAGATAAAGCTCGCAGAATATGAATGAAGTCTGTCCGCATGAACGGGGGATGCTGTGTGGCCACAACTTGATAATCCCCCCGCAAACTCAGTTATAAACTTAATCCTTTCAACACTGCCGCTAAGTCGTTGCAAAATACTTGTTACACGATATGCGCTCAATGCGGTCAAATGACGCGGAAACTCCGACTAAGCAGCATGTATATAACGCGGTAGGATAGCGGGGGACGCGCAATCAGGAACGATTCTTTGGGAATGACAAGATTTAAAAACGGAAGAAAAGAGCGCGGAGAAGAGGATACACGCCGGCGCGAGTTTCGCGAAGCGAGATATGTCGCGGGCTCTCGCACCGAAAAGAGATCGTACTAAACTAATTGTCGCGCGAAAAGAATTGCCCCGTGAAAAAGTATATCAAGTCCCCGGGATACATCAAATCTCTTCCCTCCCCTTCCTTCTCCTTTTCTCTCTTTTCTTCCGCCAGCCGTAGCCAGCCAACGACTCCGGTGATTTATCTTAAAGAGCCGTAAAGGGGGATTAAGAGCGAGAGTTCAAAAGACATAATCCTTGCAAAACACGTAATCCTTATATTTCCCGCTGATCGATATATGTATAATATTAGCGAATATATCACGCATAATATATCACATTCTTCTCCGCGCGATTATACTTTGACGCATATCTCGTGCGAAACGTGATACGTGACGATTTCTGAAACGCGTATCTTTGTCAGATGTCCGTTAAGACCACAAGCTAACGGGATTCAGACTCGGCGCGAAACGACGGCCATTCTTCACCGGGAAAGGATACCACCGTTTATTTTTTTTTTCTTCTTCTTTTCCCTCACGTTCGCGCACACGGACGGACTCGAGACGATCGGTAATCGTGACAGCCGATCGCTCTTCC
>NW_021848400.1:266909-289397 GCF_003651465.1 Formica exsecta
GGAATTCAGCCGGAGGACAACCGAAGAGTTTCGTGCAAGGAGCTCCATCTCCTTCTCTCTCCCTCCCTACGTCCTTCGTTCTTCTCGTTTTCTTTTCCTCTGTTTCTTCTCTTATATCCCGGAGTCGAGGACGAGGCAGGTGGCAATGATTAACGCGCTTCCCAAGTGTCTACGTGGTGAAACGTGAAATTTTGTGGCTATCCCGAGAATTCCGCGAATCCGCGGAATTCGCGTGGTCAGAGGACGAGTCCCGGTCGTTCATCATGCGAACACCCCGCAAAAGAGAAGCTAGGCCGGGCGCGAACCGAAGAAAACTAGCAATTAAGTGTCACTCGGCGCGCAAGAACGGGATGAAGAATCGTCGGACGTTTTCGGTGTATGAGAGGGCTTACGTCGTCGGGAAGCGGTGCTTATATTAGCACGGGATGGTAAAGGAACGCGGACGAAGTCGCGTTTCTTGTGCGCTGCGACCAAGAAGTTTCATATTGCCTCGTTTTATTAAGCCAGCGGGTTTTCTCGCGAAATGTTTGGTAACGAACGAAGCGAGTCATGAAGCTTGAGCATTAAATATCTCGAGTAGTTAAATAAGCAAGTCTAGATTAACAAATGCTCTCCTTTTTTTTTTCATTCTCTTTCTCGCTCTCCCTCTTTCTATCTCTCGCGGGACAAAAACTGAGACAGATCTAGAATGTTTTATACCACGCCTTTGGAAGCATTTTTTCGTCTACGTCCGGATTGCGGCTACGATCTTCTAGAAGCGTAAATAGATCCTTGCAACGAAGCTTGCTCGTGCTTGCCGATCCTCAAAATCCTCGATTTCGGGTAATGTCGACCCGTTTCAGCGATATATTGCACGCTGATCACTGAAGTTCTTTCCCCTGTTGACTCGCAGCGAGCGCAGCTGCTCTCGCACAGCCGACAACAATATATCACCCTCTCTTCCTCTCCCCCCCCCCCCCCCCCGGCAAAGGTAAATACGATATCGTTCCGATTTTCTGAACGGCGGATAAAAATTCGCTGTTCACATTGCGCGTTGTTTTTGATTGTAATATCCGGAATGTCGATAAAAACCGCTGACGGCAAAAAGCTATAAAGCGTAACAACGGCGGCATCGTAGCCAAGTCAATCAAAATGTTATTTAAAAAATTCCAAAATTCATCGAATTAACGAAGCCATGTTTCTTTTATGACTTCTATTCTATCCCATTTTATCCATCGCGCATCATCGTGCGCGAGCGCGTATTAAAAAAAGCGGTATGGAAGACGAGCTTTTTGACGTTATTTAATTTTTCACCAATGTCCCCATTTTTATATAACCGCGTTATTTACAACGCTCGCGCGAGTAAATGGTATCGCGATGGCATTAAACAATATTCTGCTGGAAAGATCATTAAAGTAATACGCTGTTCGCTTTCATGATGTTATCGCGATTTTATTAATGCCACTGAGTATGTACACATTGCAAAGCAACTGTTTCTCACGTCGTGTAATGCCTCCTGTCGTCTACACCATAAATTCTCACTTTCTAGTCGACGTATCCGTGGTTACACACACACATGTAAATACAACGAGTTTAGCTCGACACGCCACTTTAGATCGAAGTTGTAAATATTCCCGTAAAATATCTAACACATACCGAAAATGTAAATACATGCATAAAATGTAAATATTTTTTTAACGAGTTAATGGATATCATTATTCTCGATATTGGACTCTGAGGACGGAATATTCAGAGTAATTATGAAAAAAATCTCTCGTGACGTTACGATACAATCCGTTTAATTAAATTTCTGTGGGTTAAAAAGAGGTATGATGTTTGCGGAAAGGTAAAGCGCGAATATATATTCGTGGGATTTAATACAACATTCTTTGATCCCCAAAACAACATGATAACGGTTTTTGCGCGGTATGCAATTTCCATTTCCAGATGCCAGACCGTCGATGAATATGGAAGCACGAACTTTCCTAATAGCGGGACATATATGCTTCCGTCTGTGCGACGGATAATCGGAGATTCGTGTAAATCGGTCGGAAGCGCACGCAATTACATCCAAATACACTTTCATTCACGCCTCTCTTTCTCTCTGGTCACGAGAGACGCGAACGTGTTTTGTCGCCGAGGGGAGAGGGGGATGAAGGATTGGATTTCACCAATTATTTTGATTATTCATGGAAATTCACACGCATTCTTTCTCTCGTGAGTCAAATGGTGGCTTTGTCGTTTTGCAAATGCTTAATCGTCAAATTTGCCTGTCTCTCTCCGGAATTATTGCCATTGTGTGCATTTTACATTCACGGCATTATTTGTAACTATATTCGGCTCCGAATTGCCAAATGTCATTGTGCTCTTTCATTTTATGCAGTCGCTCATATAAAATCAAGTCCCGCGGGATAGTTAATGACGTCCTGTTTTCTGTTCTCTCTCTCTCTCTCCCTTTTTCCCTCTTCGCAGAGAATAATATAATATATCTGTGCATGTATATATCGACTAACGGACATTTGTATACCTGAGATTAATAATTAAACTTTTTTTCCCCATGTAAATTTTAGCTCTTTTATATACGTAAAAATTAGTATTAATATTTTATTGTACATAAAAAATCACACATGCTACAACGATCAAGTATGGATAATGACATAACCATTGGATGTTTCCGCGATATAAATATCATTGTGACATCATCGTGTTTTTCCATCTCGCTTCCGATCGTTCGAAGCCGAGTTTTTGTGCGTACCAAATCCCCGCGAGCATTAGAAAACTTATATAATAAAGTGCACACAACTCTCTCTCTCTCTCTCTTCCTCGTATGACTTTCTTACGTAAAATGCTTGTTTTAAATGTAAGCTCGCGTTCGCGGGGATTTTTCGAACCATAACAGGCCTGGATCGATATCCTTTTGTAGAAGGCGCACAACTTCAATTTCCTGACCGTAATACCTTTCTTTCCGTCGCGCTTGATAAGTACGCTCCTTATAAATTAATCTACGGATCGGCGACCTCGGCTCTCCACCCTAAAGTTCTGAACGTGCGAGTCTCGAGGAATTCCGCAGAATTTTCCGCGACAGGCGACGTCGAACTCCTTCTCCGCGAACTCTCTGACGCGAACGGTTTCCTTTCCAACGTCGTCGTTCTGCCTCGCGTGAGATTAACTTCCGATGTGTCGTCGTGTCCTTTGTAAATTCGATGGGGGAAGAATTCGAGGCTCGCGTGCTCGCTCCCATGGTTCGCGCGCGTGTAGGTAACGGGGGCTCGTTATATAATTCCCGCCGAGTTGCGAATGGACGGGGGAAGAGAGCGGACGAGAGGTGGAGGAAAGATTTAACGCGTGACGGTGATGACGGTAGCAGCGGCGTCTTCAAAGGGAAGAAAATCATATGTCTGGAATGGAGAAAAAGCGCCGCGACGTCGAGACAGAACGGCGATATCTGTCGGACGATCTGTAATCTCGCGACAGGGAGTCGCACCCGTGCGCTTTTATATTCCGTCTTATCTGTCTTCGTTTGCACGGCCCCGTCCGGCGACCGCTATATTAGACGGCGAAAGAGGACCGGAGAAAGGGAGAGCGCGCGACGCGCTGCGTGATTGCTTTCGTACAAAAAAAGAAAAAAACGGAAAAATACAGGAAACGCATAGTCGAGCATGCTAGAGAGCTGTAAGAGCTGCGATTTGTACATTTGATACGATCGAACGTCGCAATTCGACCCTGTTATTTCGTGCGCTTTTATTACCGCCGTGCAACGCGTCGTTACCGGTTGTTTCCCATCGATCGAAAGTATAGAGGCGAAAATAAGGCAAAAAACAGAAATTTGTTGAAATCTCGTGCTCAAAAGAGAGAAGAAAAATTAGGTATTAAAGAGAGAAAGAGAGAGAGAGAGGGAGAGGTGGAAAAGCCGTCTCTCTCAAAGAAACGAAAGGCTAAATGAAAATTCTCGTCGGTGAGAACGTGCCGTTTTTTCGTTGTATGTGCACAGTGGAGGAATTTGCGCCTCTTGCTTAGCTCTCTCGCTCTCCGGATAAATTATTTTATCGCCGCGTGCACATTCTCTATCTCGTTATACGGTGCCCGAGCGCGAGAATAGCGGACGGAAACGGGAGCGTTGTATCGGTATACTCCTTCGTATCAAGGAAACGCTCTCCGGCGGACTTCTCTCTCTCTTCTTTTTCCTATCGTGAGAGGAAAGTGGTAGCTAGGCCGAGGAGAAGAGAAGAGAGTGGTCGAGTATAATAACGCAATGATTCCGCTTCTACGCGATGCTGAAGATACACCGTATACCGTATCCTCTCCGCGATTTCTCTTCCAAGAAGCCGGACGCGGCTCTTCTTGCAGGAGGACACGCGTACTCGGGGGCTCAGACTTTATCCGAGATAGCTTGTTACTTTCGCTTAGAAGATAAGATTCCGTTGGAACAACGTCCGCCGAGAAATCCTCGGTTCTGGAATTGTACCAGGGATTCTCCCTTGCTCGCGCGCGCGCGCGCAAGATCGCCCGTTTCTGGATGTACTACTGCCGGAGGAGAATGGAGGATCTCCTCGATATCCGAATGGCTTTGTGGCGGGGGCGGCACGTGCGAGGGGGACAACAAAACGCATTAACACTAATCTGTCCGTATACGTCGGGCGCAGTCAATGGCGCGGCACGAGTCCCATTTGTCGCCGGCGACGTTTCGTGACGTTATGTGCGGCTCTGCTGCCATGGTAGACGATGAGAACGCGACCGTCTGTACCTGCGCTGATACGTATAATATAGCTTAAACGTAAGATATATGTTAGAGACATCATGAAAATATCGTAAAAATAATAATTTAACTCGAGCGATTTACTGATTCACAAATTGAAAGAAAATATCTTCATCTTTTTTCGCGTATATAAAAGAGCGAAATTAGAAAATATAAATGTTTAAAAACAAATTTTTCTGATATATTTATAAAAGTAAATTGCTCTCTTCTTGTTACATTAAGTGAGATTTGGATATTTATCGTGAAAAATCGAAAATTTGTACGCTGCTGAGAAAAGACGTTCTGTCAAACAACGGTCTTTAAAAATTCTCTCCCGGTAGGAAGTATCTTTTTGAGAAAAATACAAAAGCATGATAAAAGCATCGCGCTGTCAGACACCATTATTGCATTTCACTGTATAGGATGCGATACACTCGACGTATCCAAGATTCGAAACGATCGAGCTCCTCGCATGTCGGGAAGGCACGGTCGCTATACCTTCGATTCGGTCTGACGAAGTTCTAGCTACGCTCCCGGATAGGAGAAGGTAACCGCGTAGAGATGCTAGAATACGAAAACGCCGCGTGAGGTCAAAGGGGGGAGGAGGAGAGGATTCGTGGGTTCTGACCCAACCGCTTATCGAACGTGGTTAGCGGCACCAGCCACTCCCGGCTTATCCCTCAGGACACTGTCCACCCACGCCAACCTGACTATCTGTCCTACCGTCTGGCCCTTTGCATTTGGATTAGATGGCACAGATTGGGACGTAAGGATGGAACATGACGTAGATGGTTGTTTCGACCTTTTAGGAGGAAAGTTGAGGGAAATCCCTAATGAATTAATTCTCAAACTTTATCATTGATAGTGACTAAATGTTTTTGAACACAAATATACCAGATATAAATAATAATTAAATAATAGAGTTTGAGCAATTAAAGTAATTCGTTCCTCTTCATACGCACTTTAGTTAAATCGCACAGACTGAATTAGACAAATCTCTGGAGAAGAGACAAACTGTGTTATGTTTAAAACAACTCGCGAGAGAAAGTATACTGACGTTTTTGATCAAATTAGAAATAATTGTTTTTATTTTTATATATCTAATAATAATAAATTTTTCTGTTAGATAAGAAAATTATTATCAAATTAATTATCAAAATGCCTTTTAAAATCTGAAATTGCACATGCTTTGCAAGAATTATTTTTGCTTATTTTTTTGTTATCAACGGTTTAAATGGCATTCATCAATTGCTGCTCTGTCCAAAATTCTCTGAATCGAATATATTCATACCTTGATATTTCGGTAGTTTTTTATTTTTATGCAAAAAATATAATAATTATCTGCCCTGTAAATTATTTATTTTAAGATAAATAAAAATCACTTTTGCAACTGGTTCATTTAAAATTGGGGTTAAATTATATATTTCCATTTTTAAAAGCAGGGCAAAATGTTGTATATAAATGCACATTTTAAAACTTTTTACCACATTCAAAATAGATCAGAAATTATTTGAAATTAAAAAATGTTTTATGGAGTCAATTTATGATATTACATTGAGAGAACATAATGCATAATATTTACGAGTTCTCTTTTAGCTTTCCTCTCTTCGTCATTATGAAAATTTTTGATTAATAAGTTCATCCCGTAATTATGTGCTATACATACATGAGGTCGATAATATTAAAGAATACATTACACATAATAAAAAAAATATAAAAAGATATATACGAAATATATATAAAATACCATCTGTCTCATATTTAAAAAATTCGAGTTCTCATCAACTAGCGGTCCATGTATCCTCGAATTATTCTAAATAATATTCGGCTTTTATAGCACTGAGAGCAGACTGCATTAAATATTTCTGCTCGAGAGATAAGATATAACCGCAGTTATATACATAGAGAGATCGGTGTAATTATCTCGCGTATATTCGGGACGTGACGTCGTTTTACTGTACGACGATCTTGAGAGCGAGAATCTCCGTGCGAGAGGTGCGTATGTATTCCTCGCAAAGTACGGGTTGGGAGGGGTGGGGGCGGAGGGGGAGCGACGAGAGTATGAGGGATTTATTAAAATTCCTATAAAGCCGTCTGCTGCGCACAACTCGTGGAATTTGGAATTAGCTCCGTCGCTTTGCGTTAAAAGACAAGACGAACTTTGTGCCACGTGCGCGAGCGAGCACGCGGTTATAACCAAATGACGCGCGGAAAAGCGAAAATTGAATTCCGCGACGGAAACCATGCAGCAACCGCAAGCAACACGCATTAAAACGCCGTGCCCTCGCAACATAATGACAGGCCGCTAAAATAAGTTTAAACGTAACGCGTCGGACGCGCAAAGAATCTTTCCTCGACAGAGGAGCGCGATTCACGGTGAGCGCGCACGAGGTCGTCGATTATTTATATATGGTGTCTGTTTTTTTTCTTTTTGATGACCTTTATATCGAGCTTCTTCTTTGAAACCAAGGACTTTACTATCGTAGGCCAACTGTTAAACGCGCCTGTAAATAGCTATCGGAACGTTCTGCGAGGCGTAATAATTAATTAATAGTTTACTGCGCATTGTGTTTATATCGAGAACAGTTCGAAAGATATACATCTTGGAAGAATTGAAATTGGTTGCGAGAAGCTTGAATTTATGCCGGCGATAAAGATGACTCTCTCTCTCTCTCTATAAATGTATGTACAGATCCACTTATATACGATGCATTCCGCAAGACCAAATTGCATGATCGTGCGAATCGGGGAAGCGTCGAACATTCGGGATTACGCTCTCCCTGGGAATTGCCACGATAGCCTCGAGAGAGCCACGTATATAGTCATCTATATTGCTGCGCCGTGCAATCCGAAATGTTTAAATGGCTCGACAAGAAGCCCGATGCGGGCGAATTATTTCTCGTAATCCTGTAATCCGCATTTTCTCGATGGCGCTCGAGTGCATTCTTAGCCCCTAAAACGGAACAAAGTCACGCATCTGATAGAGCAAAGTTATGTGTAACCCATGTAATTACGAAAGCGTAGAAAAATGTCAAATGGTGGAATTTTATTTCATTATATATTTTTTAGAATTATTTCGCGAAGGAGCTGGATTTTACATTACGATAATAATAAATACGAAATAAAAATATATCTGAAAGAGTGTAAAAACAAATAATATTCTTGTAACATTGGCCAAATTTGTGCGGAAACGTTCGGGCAAATTAAAGGCGGTGTTTAACGAGGCATCGTGTTCCAATATCTGTACGGTTCAAGTAATCGCGTTGCAACGCGGTAACTCGTGCGTGTAACTGCGCTTTAACATTGAAAATAATGCGCCTCGACCCGGGTACGAGTACGCCATCAGCCGTATGCGATGCGGTTTCGATGGCGCTTCGACACGCGTGCGCTTCTAACAACACAAGCGATGCTATTACAATCGATAGGCGTTCCCGTCTCTTGGCATGAGTGGACGGACGGTGTTCGGGAAAATTAGTGTTTCTCGCCTAGCGAAATAAATCGCACAAGCGTCAAACTATTTCATGTTATAGTACTTGCAGATTTTTTTTTCGAAGTCGTCGAGAAAATTCAACGGCGGCAAAGTTCCTTGTTCGAGCGGTTTGTCACGGTATGCACGAAAGAGCAACACGCGATCTAAAATGGAAAGGAATTGGCCTGATTGGCTACGTCGCGACGCGGTCCATTTCCATAAGATTTCATTTTACGTGTCCTCTTCTCGCGTCGCGCGGATATCTCTCTCACTTTGGTGTCGCATCTGAGACGTCTTTCGACGAGAGGAGAGAGAGACAGAGAGAGAGAGAGAGAGAGAGAGAGAGAGGTGGGCATCCAATTGATCCACATCCGTGCACGTTTCGAGAGTTATCTCCGGTACGCCGTAAATGCACCCTCTTCAAGGTGCTTGAGCGCACATGAGCTCTCTTTCACCGCGTCAGTAATCCCGGGACTCGCGCATCGGCTCGGCTGTTTTTCCCCAAATTCCGCCATCGATTTCATCTCATCCTCTATCCCGCCTCTTTCGCATCTAAAAAAGTCGCGGAATAAGGGACGGCGAAATTATCTTTACCGTTCAAATTGTGTAGAGAGAAAGAGAGAAAAAAGCGAGAAAGAGAAAGACATAGAGTGATAAGGGGGAGAGAGAGAGAGAGAGAGAGAGAGAGATGTAGAAAAAATATATAAAATCGCTATCTTTCTATCTTTTATGCTTGAGAGATATAATACGTGCTTGCGTGGAAAAGTGAACGGTATACTCGGAAAAATGCACGGTAATCCTACCTTCCCAAATTCCATCCCGCACTTGTTTCATCACCCCGTTTCATTTTATGAAGTCGGCTCGAAAAGGGCGGGATAGGAGAATAGAATGAAAAATTCAGATGGCGTTCGCACGATCTACTCCACTTCTCTACGTGGAACTTTGTTTTACGTTCTCACCGCGACATTTACGAGCGAGCGTGGCATTGCAAGGGATCCGCGGAACGGCCAACCAGCCTGAAATTCCAATCTGAATGTGTTCGAAGAATAGACCCGGAGAAGTGCATTCTTCGTATATGTATATATATATATATATATACCTGTAAACATGTATTTGTCATTGTGTCGTTCCGTCACCCGATTATACTTGCTCCTTGTTGCAGCAAGACGTAAACTTATGACCTATATGCGGATGGAAGGAGCAATGAAAGCCAGCAAAAATCCGAGAATTACATCTCCGAATGACAAGAAGGATCTTTGCAGTGCTTTTAACGAGAAATAAGCCGTGTGAAACTAAAAAAATTACTCTGTCTTTACATCGATATACTTTTAATGGGACGCGAAATTTGTGCCCCCCGCGGATTGACAGGCGCGATCGATGCGACTTTGAGGCCTCCCGGCGGCCAATTAATTCGCAGAGAACAAACACGATCCGCAAATAAACTGGATTGCAACTGAAGCGTGATTTCGGCTAACTTTCGGATGGCGGCCGATATTCGTCTGGCGTGTATTGACACAACGCGTCGCGATGCATACGCTCGCGTGGCCGCGAAGACGTATTGTGCGTTGTGCGTAGCAAATGGTGCCGCCTGTAATCACGCACATATGCATCACGTATCCGCCCGTCGGGCACGAGTATACGGAAAACAGAGCGCGATGGGATATCGAAAAAGTTTCCCGTGTCCTGTTTTCGACGAGGTCCCTCCGCTTCCCATATGGGGGTTTGAGATTTTCATAGATTGATGTGGGCGATCGCCTAGAATCTTCCGACCCGTTCTTCGCATTCTGTTCTTTTTGTTCGTCGTCGTCCGATTTTTGGATTATTGCGTGGAATGCAAAAACACCGAGATCCGTCTGTTTCATTGAACGACGCTCGAAGCGTTTAAGTGTAATTAAGCGCTCGAAATGTGTGACTTTTCTTCTGTACCGCGTGCGCTTCAATTCTGCCAAACCCAAGCTCGGATAATCCCGTATTATTGATCAGCATTGAACTTTCGCTGGCGGATTACGGGGGATGAATCCTTTTAGCGATATTTACGATTTTCCCCTGTATAGTTACGCAATTCGGCGAATGGATTCGACGGCGATATGCGAAAACTGCAATTGGATTTAAACGCGGCAAATACATACAACGACAATTTCCAACGAACTTTTTTCGAGAGCAATTGTTATTACTGCACCTGTTATTATCGCGATCGCGTCGATCACCTTATTGATACGAAACGCTCGCGTACAGGCGAAGGAAAATAAATGCGGCGCGTATACCGGCGTGTTTATGTTGGCCGGTACAGCTGATATTATTTTAGCACCAGTTATACACACGGAGAGGAATTGCGAGGGAAGGAGAAGGGGTTCGTTAGAGAATCGAGGTTACAATTCGGTTACTGGCACGGAAAAAGCGGGCGAGAGCAGCGCCAAATCGAGTAACAAAAATCGATGGACGAGGACTATTGTCCCGGAATGGCGGACTAGGGTGCGGGCGAGGGAGAGAGTTTATTTTTTCATTCTGCGAAGCATACAAATCAAGCGGAAGGATGTTATCAAAACTTCCGTCTGCGTGACAAATTGAATTACAGCGGAAACTCGGACGCATGCAGAAGGGCACACGGCCGAAAACTGCGTAATACTGGGAGAAAGAGAGAGACAGAGAAAGACTGGTAGACAGAAAGGTTAAAAATGGTCCCTGTTGTAAATCCGTCGGTGCAACGCGAAAATCTGTCATCGCGCGAGAGGAGAGCCGCGCCCAACCGGGAGAGACGGGGGAGGATAGCGAAGAGGGTGAAAGAAGGAAGGGTGGTGCATTATACCGGATTTTTCAGCGATCGCACGGCAAGTGAGTACAAAACGCCAACTGCTCAAGAGAATATTTATAGACGGTCGTTGCCATCGTCGTCGTCTTCGTCGGCGAGGTCGTCGTCGTCGTCGTCGTCGTCGAGCCAGCTATTGTCGTCGTCGTCGTCTGCGCGCACGATGACGATGTCTCTCGGAATCGATATAAATTTACGATGTTTTTCTATTGCGCCGACTTGGCAGAACTTTCTTAAAACGGCACGCCCGGCGCGCGGAAACATTATGCGATAATTTATTATCCCCTCCCCCTTTCCTCCGTGCGCGAGGGAGGATCTTTAGGCGCGGACCGCGCCGGCGGTAAATTCGATACCGTCGAACTTAATAACCCGCGGAGAGTGCGCGACTCCCGGTGAAATTCTACCGTTGGGAGCGCCGCGACAAAATTATGTGAGCGAGCGCGCGGCCGAGCTTCCTCGCTCCGAAGCTTGGGGAATAAACGCGATCCAAGAATTTTCAGACGTCGTAATTTGAAGAGTAGTTGGTCGCTCGATTTGTCACGCGGAATGGATTTTTCTCTCGTGTATAATATTCTTAAGATTCAACGAAGAGGTAGATTAGATTCGCTACATTTCATTTCGAGAGGTATAATATATGTCGTCTTTAAATATAACAAATATTTTTCAGCGAAAATTCCTGCCTTTTCGCTCTTATTCAAGTACGTTGACACGTCTGCTTGAGAGAGTCGTATACCTGATTTGAAACGAATCCAGTTCAGTTCGCGCGATGTATAATCATGTAGGACGTTCTCGCGCATAAACCTCGGTAGTGATGCTCGGATTTTTGAAAAGCTGAATCACATCTCACGTAAAAACCCAGAAAGAAAAAGAGAGAGATCGGGAGCTCTTTGACGTAATTCAACGCGCAAAAGGAGGAGTAGAGAGGAGAGGAAGACATCTCGGCGCAAAAAGGAGCCGAGGACTGAAGCGCGTGGGCGCCGCGGGCGAATGTATGCAGATTTGTAGACACCGCTCAGCCGTGGTGTCTAGGTCGGTGTTTAAACAGAGGAGAGACTCGCCATCAAACATTCGGCTTGAGATGCACGAGAGCGTTTCACGTAACCAAACATATGTACCCGGACACGCCGGAGGAGAATTCTAGGCTGTGAGACACAGAGAGTAAGGAAGGACACCCATTGTGCGCGACGGTGAGGAAGAACGAAGGAAGGGGAGAGAGGGTGAGATGGAGGAGGTGAAAGGAGGGTGATCCGGGAACGACAAATTCTGTCAAACACATGAGAGATACTCGAGCTGGCCGCTTGCCAACCCACCTCCGCGTTGCTCGTTCGTGCATGTTCTCGGGGCGATCTAGAGGGTATACGGCACCCCAAGTTCCCTTTTCTTACCCTCGAGCTGCTGCTACAATCGAGAGAACTATGCTCTCTCTCTCTCTCTCTCTCCGTTCTACATTCGTCTTAACTCTCTTATTCTCGTATTCGAGCTTCATACGAAGGAAGGGAACGATTCGAATTTATTTTCGCGAGTAAAAAAGTGACGCATTTTTTAAGTATTCAAGTATATTACTCGTATTCTCCTGTTTTTACGAGGCAAACGCATCCTTCTTTATTTCTAGTCGATACCTCGCATCGTCGAAGCCTGATAGTTTTAGCTTTTGAAGTTTTATGTTTGCGCGAAGCGAATGCTGGCAATAAATCGATGACATCTGCGATGCTAAGTTTGCATGTGACACCTCATGATATCGAATACAGTTTATATCGGGGAGGGGGATCAAACATATCGCCGATGGGGGTATCTCTACATATGTGGGTACATGTATCGCATAAAGATGCGGTATTCCATGTAATATCCTGACGTTCGAGACGCGCGCGCTTTGTAATATTTGAGTTCTGTCTAATTTTACATTGTTTTTCTAAGCGAAAATTTTTCCTTAGTAGATTACACTTATTCTTTCCAAATGACGAGCGTTCTCTTTTTCAAAGTTTGCTGACTTTGTTATTTCAAGTATATACGGATTACTTTGCCCTCTCTCTTTTTCTGTCTAAAATAATTCTTCTCTAAACTCTCGCGTAGAATAGAATTCTGCGGAATGCATTAAAAGAAAGTACATTTACTTGGAGAGATAAGTCACGTCTCTTTGCACAACTTTTCTCCGTTATATTATCTGATTCGAATCGTTGACCGAATATTTCTTTTCAAAGTGGCAGTTGAGTTAAAGGAGCGGCATTAAATTGCAATTTAGGCAATTTACGCAACGATAGCGCGCGCGGGCGCGTTTGTTGAAGATAATAAAGTGTAGACAAGCAAGACGAAAATATATGCGAAGGAAAGGTACTTGTTATCGCGGATACGTAAGACAATTCGCAAACGTCGTTAAAACACTCGAGTGTAAAACCGAGCTGTGTGTTAATCGCCGTACGGTGTATAAAAGCTAAAAGTAAAGCATGGGCGAGGGAAACTAACTTGTACAAGTTTTTCCTCATTAACGCCTGGGCAACCACGCTTTTCCCATCGCCCATTTTTCGCTGCATAATGCAATTAGATGCATTGTACGCGAAAGAGACAAATACGTTGAAGTGAAAAGAACAAGAATGGAAACGACGATAGAACGGCGGGAAGAGCAAGCTGGCCTCCCCGATCGCGGAAGACGTTGGAATGAGGTGTCTAATTACGCTCGTTTATTAACCTAACACCCGTGCTCTCGTCGTATACGAGCGCCTCTCGCGTTATTTCATCCCTAGGCGAAAAGGGAACCTTATTTACTTTAACGAGAGCTGAAATAATTCACGAGGTTCTCGCAAGAGTACTTATTACACAGTCGTGTCCGACTATCTCTACATGTTCTTGGCGCATATCCGCTCCGCAAAGGATAAAAGGCAAATCGAAATTCCCTTCCGCCTGTGGTGGGTAAAATTTCATCATTATTCTACGAGATACGCATTTTGTATGTTGAATAAAAACGTTTACTAGATATACAACGTGCGTCCGGAATCATACAATTGAGATGGAAGTGTGTGGAAGTAAGCTGGAAATATAGATTAAAATTCTTTCGTACGAGGTTCCTCGCAAAAAATTATTTTAAAAATTTAAAGATTAATAATCATGACGTATTTATGCCTTTTAAGAGTTTGAATTATTTCTAACGATCTTGCGGTGATATAAATCGTCGAGTGTTTCTACAGCAGCTGTTATACATAAATAAATAAAAATAACACACAATATTTCATTTAGCGAAACAATTTAAAACCTAATACAATTAAATTCAGAAAAATAATATAAAGGGGGAGAGAGATTACTTTTATTTTTTAAATTGAACATGTTTTTATATATATGTTTGTTTTGACAACCGCTGTTGAGATGAATTGAATGACGTGTGTATTGTTAGAAGTTGTTCGAGTTTAAAAAAATGAAATTATGTTATTAATTTTGCAATTGCCAATAATTCTTTTAGAAAATAAAAGTTTTGTACATTTAGTTTCATATTTTTGACTTATTTTCCTGAGAGAAATCACCCTTTCTTGCCGAGTTATATGTACTATTGTACGATTTTAAACGCACACCGTATGTGTACGATAGACTATCATGGTATTCATATTTTACCGTCGATATTTCAGTGCAAGTTTGTTTTGATACCACTTTGTATTCAATATTAGCTATCGGAAAGAGAGAAGTATCGGAAAATAGCGAACTCCTAGCTATAGGTGTCGACGCACTGCTGCACAGCAACGCGTAAATAAAATTCTGGCCGACAATCTAAATGCACTGCAAACTCACCCCTCTCCTTTCGCAACTACGTAAAGTACCGTAAGCGGCCCTCTCGGTATCACTGCAAAAGTACGCGTCGGAATAGAGAGAGAAAGAGAGAGAGAGAGAGAGAGGTGGCGAGAGAGAAGTGCGCGGGCATGATTGTGCGCGCACAGCCTGCGGAATTACACGTCGGCGGTTTGCAAACCTGTGACTGAAATTATCGTTAATTTAAATGCTTGCGCTTACACACCCGGCGAAAGTGCATAATGCGCCCGTGAAGTTTAAGAGCGGCGACGGGGCTTACTCGGCAATCGCGTGCAGCCCGGGCTTTGAAATTTTAACACGCGAATACGTGGCGAAATTCCAAACTAACGCGGAAGGATTTAACTCCTTTGCCTCTGATACCGCGGGACAATTACAGGTAGCCGAGCTCAATGGGATTGAATCTCGCATTGTGTCGAGTTAAATACGCGTATATTTCACTGACAAATGCTTTCAGCTAAACGTCACGCTGTGTTTAATAATGTGACTGGTGGAGATGAAGAGGGGAGGAAGGAGGGGCGGGGGGGTTAGGGGGAAGGGGCGAAATTTCAACGGGCACCAAAGGTAGGAATACATAACTCTGGGTCTCTTCTCTTCGTCGACGATTCGCGGCCTCGATCGCGGCCTCCTCTTTATGAATTAGCGATGCATTGTCTAAAAAGCTCCGACGTTCAATTTCATATTCCGCTTCATTTTCGGCTAAACTCGGTGCGTTACTGTTAGAAATAATTCAAACGCATTGAATGAAATTAATGTGTACGGAATCGCGTGATACTTGAGAGGAGAGACAGCGAAGCCCTAATAGAAAGCGGCCTGTTTTAAAATTCAATATTCATTGTGTCACTCGAGATTAATTACTTTCCGCGATCGTAATAATAGCGCCGGATCTTTGCGTTACTTTGTAATATGAGAGTATTCACGATTCCTCCGAGGGATATGTATCCATTCTCGCTAGCAGCATTTTCGTCGAAATACAATACGAAAAAAAGTATAAAAAAAAACACAATATATTCCTGCTTTTCCACATCGATCCATCAAGAACTTAAACTTTGATTGCAGCGATAAAAGCTGCTCTCATAGTGTGCAATACACGCGTTCATCGCAGGACCGAGCATCGCGTTTCCATATCGACTAGCTGCGCTTGACGCAGCCAATGTTATAATAGGTAGTATGAGGGATATATATATATATATATATATATATATATATATATATATGTGTGTGTATACACGTGTAGTTGACCCCCGTGGCGCTTTTTATTTTTCCTATTTTTATTGTTCTCGATAGCAACACCCCCGACATTGTTTCCCCGGGTGCATATCTAGCTGCGGTGTTAACTTTTTCACAGTCAATGCGTGGTGGAAATTGTCGTCCAAAGAACAAACGAAAAATCCCTACCTCCCTTCCTCTTCATGCACCATTGATATTCTTTTAATGGATATATAATTGGAATTTATTCCTGGAAACGAGATCTTTTCTATTTAATCGAAACGAGCTGAAGGCTCAAGGTAATGCAAGGATGACAGAAAAATTTCTACAGGTAGCCTTGAATCGGATCTTTCGGAGATACCGGGTGTTACGTCGCGCTTAGACGTCAGTGCCGTAATATGTCAGAGTGGTGTTAAAACGGTTCTCTCGCGCACTCTCGACACTCTCGTAGATGTTCGTTAAGCCGATTTCCTGATGGAGCGCGGCAGTTTGCATTATCGATAGCTTCGCCCATGGGAAAAATGATCGAGCTACGAGAAACGCCATCGTCAAGAGATCCCTTCGCGAGTCGAAACGGGCGATAACGGCAAATAATAATCCGTTGAGCGATATAGCTCTTCTCTCCTCTCGTCCGAATCCGTCCGAAATATCGAGTCGCTTTTCGCGTCGATCATTTTTCCCCTCTTCGTTTTGTCTAACTATAAAAAAAAAAAAATTGGCTGCGCAGAGTTGGGATAGAAAAATCGCCTTGATGCATGCATAGTGGAAGATAGTGGAAGACAGTCGAGTCATTTTTTTTCAGCCAGCCAAGTTCGTTCGATACACGGAGACGCAAGAGATGCGGTGCCAGCCGGTGTTGCGCTTAACGAACACGAGACGATGTTCCCTCGTGTATTCATAAAGCTCGGGTCATCGTCGTCGAGGCTTTTGAAGGGTCTCAGGGAGCTTTCTCCGCGACATCACACCGAGATAAGTGGGAGTGCGAATGGCGCGCGCGTTGTTTGTTCAAGCTCCTTTTCTCTCCTTTTCTCTCGGCTGACGCAGGAGAGTCCGGCGAGCCACTCGAGTCGCGAAGGGCACGGTCGTTAGGTTGTATTAATCATTAATGGAGACCGTTGGCACTTAATGTCCCCCTCGACTCCGTGTTTTTTTTTCTTTTCGAGCGCCGACAAGGCATTTGTCTTAAACTCTTTCCGCGAGACTCGATTCCGACGACGTCCCGTGAATATTCACGTTAGTTAAATTGAACGATCCTTTAAAAATCTGTAAAATATATCCGATGTGAATAGCGCGGACGAAGTATAATACGTCAAGGTTTGAGAGGTTGAAAGTTTTTGAAAAATAATGTTGTCAATGCTTCGCGGAAAGATGGAAAATCAGTTGGATGTTCGGGGCTCATCGGAGATCTAAAGTCAAAAGGAAATATGCGTGTCGAATGATCTATATGAACGACAGTTTTCGACATTTATGTTACGCGACGGCGTGGCTATCCGTTGGCGATGTTTTGTCACTTTTAGGCTGGATAACGCATCACGCTTGTATGTCCGGGGCGTTTCATCCGTTGTATCGGTACGACGACACATGTACACAATGTCAGCGACAATATGGATGGATTAAAGAGCGCCCCGTTGAATATAAATTTCTCTTTACAAAACATTTTTCGTGCGCCTGATTCCCTTTTTTTTTTTTAGTTCAAAGTTTTTCGGAGATCGCAGAGATATGCCGAGTCTATATGATCGAGATATGTGTGTAAAAGGGATTTCGACAATCCCCCCAGATTTTCTTCGCATGCTAACATCGTACCAGACACGATGGTCGCGCGAATTGATTTCGATACAATTTCGTTTCGCATTCGCGTGACAGGTGCAAATGACAAATGAAAATCTTTACAAAAGAGAATCTTACATTAGTTTCAATGCATTGTTAACAGTTTCACGACCGTGATAAATTGTTATTATCAAAATTATTTTTTTATCTCGCGAATTATATAGAGCTAGCGATGTCATCAAGAAATTCAATGCGAATTTTTCTATATCACAGAGTTCCGTAATTTTTTTTGTTATTACTGTTGACTGTTTTTGACATCGCGGAAAGTTTAATAAACGCTTCTGTTCCGTTTGCCAACAATTTCTGTGCGTTATCCAACTTTTAAACGACGTCAACGAGAACATGTTATATTCTGTTTTTGAAATTTTGCTTTCGCATCCATGCTTTTGTGTCCACCTGTTTTAATACATTTTAAATACGCCGTTTAATTTAATCTCGTCTACGTTAGTCGCGGTCGATCTCTCTTAATTTGGCCAACGACCGTGTTCTCGAAGGGAAGAGAGCGGCGATAAAAATTTCCGGCTCCCAAAAAACCACCGACGGTGCAACACACGCGTCGCGCGTAATCCATAAAAATAGCTTCAAGTGTCACGACTATCGCGTAACGCGCGCGGCAATAGCTGTCGCACAACGATCCGGCACTCGTTATCGGAGTACATCGATATATCTCTGGGCGCATCTCCCTCTCCAACCTCCCGCCCACCCTCCCCCCGATCGTTTTCCAATTATAATCGCCGCCGAGTCCGCGAGTTAACTATCCGAACTTCCGAGCGCGCCGACACCTCGTTACCGTGATTCTTCGTGCATGGTGATCATTGTTACTACGGCCGAATAACGGCGCACGAGGGTGTCGCGAGCGAAAAATGTAGCTGCCCGTACACGATCACACACACGGTATAAAAATTCGCACCGAGCCAAGCGTAAATTAAATTATTTGTAAACGTTCGCTCGCGCGACGATCGCGCGCGGAACGGAAGTCGCGTGAGGCAGGAATAATCGAGGATAGAAAAAAAAAAAAGGATCGAACCGGGCGTTCCGCTTTCTATGTTTATGCCGTCAATATTCTAAACGCTCACTCTCCCCCCTCCCTCCTCCGGCCCCCCGACCGCGCGGCAAGTTCGGTGAGTTAATCGATTCAATTAGCACGCGCGACTCGCGCGCGTATTAAATATGCTGGACTGATTCTAATTAAAGGCGGCCGCGGTAACGTCGATGCCCCATCCCCCTCTTGAATATGTGTCGATGCAAATTATTGATTATTCTATATCAGCAATATATATTATCGATATCTCGTATTAGTAATGCACAGGCGCGAGTTGCTAAAGAAATATCACGGTGAAATTATCAAAGATTCGATATCATCGTAATGTTATTAAACGCCTTTGCTTCTTTATCGGACTACGTATATTACGCGGCGAGAGAGAGAGAGAGCGGAGAAAAATGGTTGATATCGGCTGTGTTTATGAGTGTCTACTTTAAAAATGCACGAGATACGCGAAATTGCGAGCGCGCAATAATAGCGGGCGCTGTGTACACAAATGGACTGTCGTGATTAAAATGAATCCGAGTAAATAGCGGAGTGGCTTGAAAGGATACCGCGTGGCTTTAAATATTCGCGCGTTGTAACGCGAGAGCGCGGTGCGTAGGTTTCTCCGTTGTCGCGATTTCATTATCTAAAAATAAGCCGCGATATTGTAGTGCGCTCCTATTTGTAGAGTGCCGTGTCGGTTATATTTGCTGTGAGTACGTTCCTGTTGTCATTAATTGTATACGAGAAAGAGTTGAATGACGCAACGGAAATAACACCTCCGTTAATCTCTACCACAAGAAATTAAATTCGAATGTATGGCATAATTAAGTGCTAATTTATTGTTAATTGTTGCTTTAATCCCAAGTTTATTGCTTATGAAACAAGTTTAAAAAATAATCGAGAAAGCGCTCCAATGTGTGTGTGTGTGTGTTAAAAGAATAAATTATATTTTTTACAATTTATTGCAATTTATTGTTCCCCTCTGATTTTGATATCAAATTGTTTTCCGAATTATTTGCCCTCGAGATATATAATACAATATCGAATTTATAAATTTATTGTTTATTACTGAATTAAAAAAAAAAAAACTAATTGCATATATGACAATGTTTCGTTTGCATGTTTCGTACAACAGCAAAATATATTAAAAAAGTTAAACGCTTTGTCTTTCTTTTTATCTTGGTATTAAAATGTGGATTATAATTGCTCTCAAGAGATATCATTTTCGAATGTAAAGTTCGCGAACTAAATTTTTAATTAAAAGTAAAATATTTTTTTAAGAACAATTTATCTAAGAAACATATTGTGATATCAAAATCAGAAGAGCAATTAACTTTTCAAATATATTTTATTTTTGTACGGCTATATCTGGCATCTTCACATTTTTCAATTTATAAATTAAACGAAGAGCGTAATAAATCCTCTCTTCATTCGTACCTATATCTTGGGAGCAAATAATTCGATTTTAAGATTATATAAAAGAAAACTGTAAATTATAAAAAATAAAGATTATTTATTATTTTCAGTATACAGTGCGCAACAATAAAATTACAGAACACAACGTTGATTCGTAAAATAGAGAAATATATTCAAATTATATAAGAAGCAATGTCCAAAATAATTAGTATTTCGAAAAAATGAGCACTATATAAAATATAATAAACAAAATTTTAATATTTTTTTACAAGATTTATATAAGAATTTTATATAAGAAATATTTTAAACAGAATTATAAATCGCAAACGATAAGTACTGGAATATTTTACATCTAAAATATATCCCGAGAAATATTTGCTTTGATAAATAGTAGTCGCCTCGGTACGTTATGGGAGTCATCCATCGTGAGAATTAATTTATTGAAACAAATGTTTCTTGTAATACATTTGCTTGAAGTAGAAATCTCGAAATGTATTTATAATATGCGATAGGAATAAGAATTATAAATTATTGTCATAATGCAATACTTACGAACAATTTATTTCTTTAAATATATATTTTTTGATCTCAAATATATATTTCGCTTTGTACTTTAATTTTACTCGATTTAAATGTAATTTGCTAATCAATTTCGGATTGAGAACACGTAGTAATACACGAAATAAAATCGCAGGATCGAGTGATTAAAGTAAGACAGAATGATCAAAATAAAAATCATAATCTCAATTCAACTATTAATAAAATTAATTAAAAATTCAAGAAACATATACACACACAGAATATATACCGCATTTATTTTTATTAAATATTCAACTCGAGAAACTTCAAAGAACATTTAACGAAATATTCATTGAAGTATTCAAGGTAAAATTCAAATAACATATACAGAATATTCCGTCCTTATTTTTGTTAAATATTTTGTGGTGAAATAACGCTTATACGATATGTAGCGCGCTATTGTTTACGTGCCGTAACCTTGTAGTCAGTCATGCGGCGACGCTCGGGCGGATAGGTAGCAGGACAAAACGCTCCGTCTATCATCGTAATATCTCTCGCAAGGCAATCGTTCCCTATCATTATTACAATTAACGGTCATCAGCACGCGTAATTGATTAACTCCCACGATAAATGACATAAGCTATTTAGTCCGAGTAACGAAATAGCATGAAATTGATTGTTCATTAATAAAATACACATATTTCATGAGATTTATGCGTATCTACTATGTTTGTAGTATTGCATTTCAGTTATATAATTGGTATCCATAATATCTTAATTAGTCATCAATTCTATTCGTGAAATCATCGCGCGATATGAACGGTAAAGTCGATGGCATTTACACGTTTCATTTTTCATTTTTCAGCAAAACATTGGATATAATACGTATCGACTTCGAGTTGAGCGTTATCGTAACATGTTTAATTAATAAATATAGTGCTTTTTATTAATCTCTCTTATGCTATAATATTTATCAATGGCGTATCATATAAATTCAGCGTTTCTACATCAAAACACGAGAATCCGATCGAAACATATCGGCTAATAATTATATTTTTAAATACTGTGTAATATATTCCGCGGATATTTGTCTTTAATTTCACATATATTAAGTATATTTATTTGCGCTTGTAATAAAAAGCGAAATAATAAAAATTACTTTTAATGTGCGTGATATATTCACTAGTAATATATCTGTGGAAGTAAAGGCACGTAGAAAAATGTAAATAGAGTAAGACGTAAACAGTTTTTGTTTATGTCATGACGATGTGAAATTGGCTACGCAATTTTCAAGTGTCGAGTGGATTGAAGTTACATTTCGTATTTGTTCTATAGTCGCGATATAATCAAAGTACGTGCAATTAACGTCGGAGTGTCATACAAAGTGCGGTTGTTGTATTAGCGTTGATTAGTACTTGCGCGATATTAACCATAATGAACCGTGTTTTCGCGAGTGTCATAAAGGAGCAACCAATCAACAGCAAAAAAGGAAGAAAAGGCTTGGGATAGCATCGGGCGAGAGCAACCATGGGTAAGCAATTTATAACCTTGTTAATATTATTTATTATCTGTAAAATTAAAATGCAAATTTTTGCGATACTATATCATCGTGTAATATAATATAAAATACTTTAGGTCTTTTTTTGAAAAATATATTTAAAATATTGAATAAAAGATTTATATATAATAATTTTATATAAAATATTTTATAT
>NW_021848400.1:291284-326613 GCF_003651465.1 Formica exsecta
TATAAAATATTTTATATAGATTTTATATAAATATAAAATATTTAGCATGTTATTTGAAATTTAGAATTCTTTAAGTATTTCTTATATAAAAGAATTAAAATTTGGTTTACTATATTTTATTAAGCTTATATTTAAAACAGCATTTTTTAAATTCTGTAATTTGTTTTGTTAAATATTTGTTTAAAAAGAAAAATGTAAAAATTTAATTGTGTCCGAGATAATTTGAACAATTATTTGTTTTTGACATCAATGCCAAATTTATTGTTTGGAAAAATAGACCAAACGTATGACAGTGCTAGTTTGCCTCACAAGAGTAGAAGTATAATAAAGTAATTGATTTTATCTTTTTTTGATTCTAGTACTAAAACATTTCCTGAATTAGTTTTGCTCTTTTATCACTTCTGAATTTAATGCTTGCAAACTGTTTCTAATTATTCTATTTTTATATTTATTTCATCAGTAATAAATTTGAAACTAAGATATCTCGGTAGTTATTATGGAAGATATTTTGATATCAAATTGATATTGCTAATTTTATATTATTATTTGATGGTATTATGTACATATATTATATCATATTCTATAAAAGAAATTAATATCTAATATAAAAAAAATTGATATCTCGAAAATTTATTTATAATATTGTTTTGAGAGAAACAGCATAATTAATCAATCAACAAGTAATTCTATATTAGTCTCTTCTCTTTATGATCCGATATAAATATTTTTTGAAATTAATAAATCAGCACCATTATTTTTAATATTATTTTCGTGCTAATTGATAGAAGCAATAATTTGAATAAATCAGAATAATAAATTAGTGATAAATTTGCATTTGATTATGCTCTAAATTGGAATTTGATTTCTCGTGATCCATTAATGGAGCTGAATACAATAAACTGATAGTTTATTGTCTGATATTTAAAGAGCACTTGCTTCACAAGTATTTTCTACTGGGAATTAATTAAAGGCTATTCATCACTTCGATAATTAAATCCTGTTCTATAATGGAAATTCTATAAAAGAGAGAAAATTGGTAATTTAAATCGACAGTTTCACTACTTATTGTCAAAGTAACTGTTTATCGATATATTTATATTTTTTATTTGACGACTTTGAAAAGATTTGTTTGGCGAAGAACTTATATCTCGGTTATCGATATAAAGCTGCCCATTATAAGAGTCGAAATCGTTATTCGGAATTATTGAAAGTATTAGAGTTAGTAATGATTAATTAAATATACATTATAATACTAGCGCGCATGCGTAAGAGGATTATTGTTTTAAAAGCTATCGCTACACACAGTATAATTAAGTATAATTAATTAAATAAAAAAAAAGAAAATTTTAACTGTTAGATGTATAGCTTTCACAAATGAAGATTTACAAAAACTCGCAAATAGCAGAAAACCAGTTTCAATAATTTCGATTAAAATTATTTTTACAAAATATATTTTTAACGTTTCTTTACGAATTATCTAGAGAAAAAGAAGAATTTTCTTTTTAATCAGAGGTATTGAGAAATATATAAAGACTATGAGGTCTCAGAGATCTTTCTCAAGTATCAAAGTCTTCCCGATATTGATGTACCTGCATCTGACGCCGAAGAAAACGTGTATTAAACGCGGACAGATAAAAAAAGCTGTAATTAGCATTCGAGAGACATTCGGGCGATCGACGCTCGGGAAAGCGTTACTCGTTAAAGCGTTAAAACAGCGGGTTCATCGAGCACGCCCCACCGCGTTACCGGCTAGGACGACATCGTACATCGGGGGTTGGCGGGGAAGCGAGAGGAGGGTAGCGCGAGCGCGGCATGCACTTTGATCCCAGCGCGATTATCTCGGAAGCGAGCCCGCTGTACCGTGCGGTGCGTCGACCCAATAGAATTCTCGATAACGCCATTATACGCACGGCGTGCAAACTTGATGCTCGCGTTTCAACTACGAGGAGTCTAGTGCGCGGTAGCCTGCTTAAAACCGGGACCTAAACCCCAATCCATTGTAACACGGTCCGGAGACCATGAGCGGTTTATCGGTCGCCGCTGTTGGTGGATCGTCGTCGTCGTCGTAGTCATCGTAATCGTCGTCCTCCGTCCTCTCCGCATTTCCGCGGTTGTTTCGTCGCGTCACCGTCGGCGGTGGCGGCGCGGCCCTTTCAGTTTTCCCATCGCCCTTAATGATGTAACTGCACCAGCCAAGCCAACCGAGGCAGCCACCACCGGAACCCACGCGCGCGGACGGAGAACTCTCGACTACCGTCGCGCTTAACGCCATTCTTATTCAACCTTTCAAGTTTTCGATTAAAACTTTAATTGCGCATTATTCGATGCAACCTCTTTGAGGGCGGGGGAGGGAAGGAGTAAAAAGCGAGGAGGATGACGGCAGGTAGGAGACAATTCGTTCGTTGCTCGCCAGGGGTTGGCGACCGAATCGCCGCGCATCCGCGTTTATCTTACTCGGTAATTTACGTTTTAATAGAGGGATTAAGAGAGAGGAACGCGTCCTCTCTTTTCCTCTCCTCAGCGGCTCCTAAACCGCGCGTTATGCAACCGAATGCGTATTTAAACGAGGAGAGAGAAAGAGATAGAGGTTGCGTCGCCGGGGCAGAAAAGATGGATGTGATTTCGGCGATGGTATCTACGCAATTCCGATAATCGCGTTGTTAGTCGCGGGAAAACGACAATGGCCAATGGCACGAGGAATATTTCCCGTTCCTGTTTCCTGCGTGGGTGTTTTATATAATTTATATAAATCCTCTTCGGGAATTCGCTCTTATCCAGCGAAATTTTCCGCGAGAAACAACTGAGATCGCGAGACACGAATATACATCACGCGCAATCGAATTGGTTTTAATCCTCAGCAACGCAGTCACGGATGCATTCGATGCGGGTCCGTAAAAGCTTTAACTCCGTATGGGTCGGTCGCATTTACATAGTAATATATATACAATATATAGCGCGACCGATATATGTATATTATATCTCTCTCTACCTGTGCTTTATATTCCGACTAAATTTGAATCCATTTTATGCGCGCGGCGATAGCATCGTAAACGCTAATATATAAGGTATATCGTATTCAATATTAATTAAGAGCGTGTGAAAAATGACTCTATAATACATAGTGTAATATATGTATCGCTTCGTTATGCAAATAATATTGCAAAGACCGCGCTGATCGAACACACTCGTAGACGGTATAAAAATCTCGTGCATATAGGTAAATGAGAAATAATCGTGTGTAATCGACTCGTTTTGTTTCTGCAACAGCTCGGGGCCAAGAATTTAATAACGTGTCCGATACGTTTCTGCCGCCTCTCTCTTTTCTCTTTTTAGGCGGTTAGATATCTTTTAGGGCTCCAAAAATAATTAAATTTTATATTATTAAACTTTATATTATTTATATAACTATTTTCTCGCTTGCAAAACTCTAGATACGATATTCTATAAATTAGAAGCCTTATTATATTAGTTCTTTTTACACCTGATGAGATCGGCAAACTTTTTTCCGGTTTTTCTTCTTTCTTTAGAGAAACTCTGTTGATTGTACGATTTATCGTATTTGAGAAGAGAACAAAAGTGCTGAGAAATTATGGTATGTTTAAGATCATAGAGATTCACCACCTTCTCCTTTATATGAATCGTCGAGTCTGAGTTGCCGAAGGGCGAGAGGGAGAGGAAGGGAATCGTTGGCTATCGTCCAAGATCCGCTCCGGATTAACATTCTCATTCGCGTCGAAAAGTTGAATAGCATTGGTTAGCCACGAGCACAAGGTTACTACGTGCATTCATTATCGCGCGGCGAATTTCAACCGCGCGTTATTGCTTCCGTTCGCCGAATCGGAATCTTAAGTTTCCTCTTATATATGAGATGAAAAATTTTTTTCATATTTCGTATTACACTAAAAAAGCTAAATAGCCAAGATGATTATAATATTTAATTTATCAACGCGAAGAGTTTCGTCGTTTCTACACGTGGTATAACCACCGAGGTTGTCTGCGAAAAGAGCTCTTATAGAGGAACATGAAGCGCGCCCATTAAATGGAAACGATCTCTTGCCGCTTCTGACTTTTCAGCTAAGGATTAAATAATGCATACATAGGTCGTTGCATAATATAATACTGCGGATACATGTTACTGTGCCCCTCGGTTGCAAACGGAACGGACGCGAATAAAATTTTCTACGCATGCGCGCCGACCCGAAAGGAGAGGGAATGAAAAAAAAAAGAGACTCCGCTAAAAGTGACGTAACGGTTGTGTGCGATCCAGTTTTCAAGGGAATATATAATGTCGCCATGAATCATTCGCATATTCACACACGGCGGAGCATCTCGCGCATTATTGTCCGGGAGCACAATGAGAGATCGTCTTGTGTTTAAGAGAGAATGTCGGGAGTATCTTGTAATTTACAGAGTAGGTGTGATTACGCCCTTCTCATTTGCAGAACTATCTCGTTGTAACGTTAATAATTTGCAAGTGCACGATTCGTTCCACACAAGCGTGTGCGCCGGCTCGTCACGCGGACGTGATTTCGTTCCCGGTTCGCGTGACACACCCGATAAGTGGATTACGATGCCGGCGAAGTGAGAGCCGGTAATTTGCAGTTGATGAAGTTGTAATTGAGTTTTATTGCATTTTAATCTAATAAAGTAGCGTATACACTGCGAGGGTGCGGTGGCCTGTGCACGACGGGAGCGGTTGGCAGGTTACATTTGTCGCCTGTATAGGTTTGCCGCGTCATTGCTGGACACAATCCGTTAAAATTATGACAAGAGACAGGGGCGAAGTATCGCTGCAAGTTTCGGCGCGCGATAAAGTATCGGATTTATTGTCTTTCGCAGTGTGCGGGGAAAACGAGCAATGATTTATCGAGATTTTAATGAAAGAAAATGACATTTGGCTGTCTTATTGTTGGATTTGGCTCTTCATTCATGTCTAGAAAAACGTTGAATTTTAATGTAAAATCTTTTGCATGAATTAGCTTTTAAGAGTCCTATATTTTAATCGTGTAAATATAAGATGAGAATATTTTAACGACCTTTCATGCTACAGCAACCGTGTTATTCAGAGATAAATGTTAAATGCCGGCACAGTGTACCTATTATAATCAAAACGAATTAGTATGCTCAATTACCCCATATAAGCGTAGAAATATTACATCGGACGTCAATCATAATTCAGAGTTCGATGATTAATAATCGTTTGCATCAATATGTACACTCGGAGAATAAAAACCACTGAATGTTATTTTATTTTATTTATTGCTAGTCTAAAAATTGGTTACTATTGAAAGCGATGATAAATCAAAAACTCTTTTGCAAGTGATACCGCAACGCGTAGCGTTAACGGTAGACACATTTCAAATACATACTACTAAAAATGATTATTCAAATAGTGTATATCGTGTAAAAAAAAAAATAAAATATTGTTTGAAAATTTAATTCCATAAAAATAATAGACACAGGCATGTGTAGGAAATATTTATTCAAGAGACAATAATATTGAGATTATTAATTGAAATAATAGTATTGTAAAAGAATTATTGTAAAAATAATATTTCAAAATTTCGTACTAGAAAAATTAACCAGTCAAATATTATATTTTCTTGCATTATTTGAAATAATCATTTCAAGTAATCATGATTATTATTTCAAATGTTATATAGCAAGGAACTAAAAACTATCAAAACAAATACATATTTTAAAGATAATTATTATTTTAATACGAAAATCAATTAATATTTAGATTTTAAATATTTAGATTTGATGAAATATGAACAAAGATGTAAGTTATAAAAAGGACACGAATAGAATAAATAGAAATTGCTGAAAATAACATTCACATATAATATTTTACTGCTCATATAATGAAAGAGATAATTATTTTAATTAACTAGTTAAAATTTTTAATGAAAAATATATATCTGAAATATTTATTTCTACATCGTAAAATCCACTACATATTTTTCAAATAAAATTTTAACTGACATACAAAAATATAAATTATTATTTCACATTTCAGTTATAAATAGAAGAGAGATAGCTTTTACATGGATATATACAACTCATTGACACGATTGGAGATTCTTGTTTAAAAACGTATATCAAAATTCTAAAAATACGCGCAATGTAGAGATATCGTCTCGGTTTTGTTTAGTGTACGGGACATGCATCCTTAGCTATCGCTCTTCTTTCCGAGTACAGTTTTTACGCAACTCCTTCTTACGAAATGTCTGTATATTTTTACTCGATATTTTTTGCAACTCATCTGAATCTTCGTTTACGAGAAACGACAGTGAGTCTCGAAGCTAAAAGGTACACGGTTGTGATGGGAAAATATGTCACGATGACGGTAGGAACGAAACATAATTCTCTTAGTCGGCGCGGCGCATCGGATAGTGGTTCCTTGCCCTGAGGACACGAACGCAGAGTACCAAAGAGTAATATAATTACGTGGGGTATATGCAGACAAGGGGAAGGAAGTAATGCGCGGGGGGCAGCATGGGGAGTCCTCAAACGGAGGTGCCCCTATCACCCTTCCGTATCGTTTCCGCGACCTTTATGCGCTTCCGTACCGTAACGAGGTTATTCAGCGACGTCGACGATTCATTGTTGTTGTTGACATTCGCATAGTTGGCGGGAATTTTTTGTCGCGCTGATAAACGACAAACGACGAGCACGGAAGGGATTCCTTTCGCTTCTCTCCGGATGGAAAGATCCCGAGACGGAGAGAGTTATGTCTCTCGCGACGAAGCGAATTACGCGAGCAAAGCGATGAAGAGCCTTTCGTTTCTAAATATATACAAGTTATTTACAATATTATTTCGGTCAAAAAAAACGCGATTATAATTGCATATAATCGCTTATCGCGCATAAATTACTTAGCTTCATTGCGTGGGCCTATAAAAAAATTGAATCTTCTTTATATGCCCCGTCGTCGCCAAAACGGCGATTAGCGACGCGGGTCAGCAAAAGCGGATTTTGAGGGTGAACCGATCAGGGATCCGTTCGATCACAGATGACAAAATTCGGCGTATTAATGGAGCCCCTCGCTAGATTTCGTTCAGCGTCAATTTTTCCTCACTATTCGTGGCGCATCGCGTGGGATATTCGGCCCTCAGGCGGTGAGATGTCGTTGATAATAGAATATTAGAGGAGGCGTCAGGCGCGTAAAGTTAGTATCTGGTTGTTGGGGAATAGGCGCCTACCGCGCTCGTAAGAGCGTCTGAGCGAAGAGCCCGTCTCTATAATGCATGAGATGCAGACGCGACCCTCCTTAGATATGCATGATTGGCCATTTGCTTAGCAAATACACTGTTGCTATGGGACCACTTACGACAACAGCTGCTACGTGGCAAATTGCAATTTTCTCGGGCTGTTTGCCCAAGTTTGGTCATGTGTACGTGTGCGTGTGTATATGTGCGCGCGAGCGCGCGTGGATGAGCGTGTGCACGCGCGGTGATTCGTAAAACATCGCGCTCTCTACGCGCGCGGAGAGATATGGATATGGATATAAAACCACGGACGCGTGGAGATTACGTGCTCCATTCACGTTCCCGTTTACGGAACTCTCTTCTTTCCCGCTCGCGAGCGGAAGCTTTATTTCCCACTAGACTCCCGAGCATTTACCCGTGCCATTCTTGGCGCGCCTTTAAAACTCCCCTTGCACACGTACGAGAAACTTTGCGTTCTTTTACGGCTGTTTTCTTTTAAATTGCGCTGATATTTTGTAGCGGTTCTTACATTCGCGGAATGCCGTAACCAACGATTTGGTAAACTGTGCGTGTGTGTGTGTGTGTGTGTTTGTATGTGCATATTGTGTCACCAACCGCAAAATTTTACTTGCTAAAAGATAAAATCTATCGTTGTAATTAAAGATATAATAATTCAATAAACAATTACAAACATGTACAATTGTTATTATTGTTTTAAAAACCGTTTTTATTTAATAATAATGGTAGCAACGAAAGGTTATTTTACATGAAAAAAATAATAAATTGATAATATGGAATAAAATTTATCATACAAGACTTTGTTTTTGAGATTAATTATAAAAGTTGGAGAAATGATAATGTATTGTGCGTTTTTCAACTTGCCCGATTTTACCTTTAACCTTATGTTATACTTTATCGAATTTATTTCGCAATTATTAAAGTATGTATAAAATATATAGTATCTTTTGTTAAAAAAATATTATTTTTATCTAAATACTTTTTTATATATATGCATAATTTTTCTTTAGTAACTTAAATTATTGTGAATTATTTTAGTAAGAGTGAAATGTTGTACTTTTATATCATATTTCTGTATATTAATAATCGCTGTGAGAACGAATTCAGAGACACATATGAAAGAGAATTATTACACGTTACTCTGGCTTTAAAAAAAGCGTAAATATATTATTAGTTTTCTAAACTTTAAAATCACTTTTCTCGAAAAAACAAAGCTTTAATAAAACTTTCTTTTTACATTTTTCATTTCTTTTTCGCATAAAATCATTACTTTCCGTTTGTATCACAAATTGCGGGGTATTTGGTGTATATATGAAAATACGGCGAAGCATGCATGAAACTGTCACGCACAATTTTGCACCGCGGCAGCCGTGCAAAAAGGAATAATGCAAGTTTTACTACGTATATACCGCTTGATATCATATATTCTACTTGTCCGGATAAATTTGTGTCAGAGTTGCATACATCGCGCGTTACTTATAGTTAGCGTACTTAAACCTCCCGGTCTATCCCTTTTGTGCGCACTTCAAACACGCGAAGCATTTCCCCGCCCCATAGTTACTCTATATTTCACGATTGCGCTCCGACTTTGCACCCTTCCCCTCCCTCGTATCTCTTTCGCGAGATGATGAACTCGCGCCCGCTCACTGCCACCCTGCAGCCGCGTCATCAATAATAAAATAAGCGCAGGCCCGTCTATATATCCCTAATAATATATGGTACAATCTTGACATGCTGCACAAAGTTAGATTATACCCCTAGTGCTACAACTTGCTACTCGGCTGTTGGAGTTTTGCAACTTCGTGCCTTAAGTTAAATACATTCGAGTGTGTATTTTCTAAAACTTTGACGACACTCGTGTCTTCTGCGAAAGTTCTTTCTTTTTAAGTGTTCGTTAATCGTAGCTATCGCAATTTTTCTGAATTTCTCAAAATCTATGGAAGAAAAGAAAAAATTATATTGACCAAATTTGTACCGATGCAACGAAATTTAATCAAGGTTAAACCCCGAGTTTGCTGTTTGACATGACTAGCTGCTTGTGAGTAGCTTTATCCGAGAGTCTTCATAATGATGGATAGGTAGACATCTCAAGCAGCTCGCGAGTCTTCATCACCTCGGAACTTTAACCGCTGAAGTTTCTCCAACTATCGATGCAAAAGTTTCTCACGGCAAGCCTCATCCCTTTCTGCCCCTCCCGTTGTCACCCAATTAATATCCGTTATATTTTCGCTGCGGAGAAATCGCCACTCTGGGAATCCCATTAAAGCTGCACGAATCGTAGACGTGAAGGTCGCTGAAACTTATTTAATCGCCAATAATCAAGAGATAAATATCAAATTAAAAATCATCGCGATGTACATAAGACGTAGATCGATCGATCGCGGCTTAAACGATGCCAACGGTTGCAAAGTCGAAATCGTCCATTGCGAGGCAGAAATTTTATTCTCGGCGAGCGAGAGAGATAGAGTAAACGTTGTGCCGGCAAAACCCTTAAAATTGTGTTGCATCGCGCGCACTCCTCCAGCCGTGTGCTATCCAGTTTGCGGCTCCGCACGAGGAACATATTGGTCGTACGTGAACGGGCGGCTTTAGCAGCGTTCTGCATTATTTATCTCTCGGTGGTGCATGCACACGAGACTAGGTGCGCTCGTGCAACGCTGCTCAGCCAGCCAGCCAGCCAGCCAGCCAGCCAGTCAGCCAGCCTCACGTGGCTTACACAGATCACGTTAATACCTCTCGGGGCATTGTTGTATTTTATGGAGAGAGTCCAACTTTTCCTTCCTTTCCTTCTCATCGGTACAATCCGTGCTACGCTTATACATACCTCTTTTCCGGCAATAACCGCATCTTCCGCGGTTCTTCGCGACGCCACGCGAGATGTGCGTCGATTCACGACGTTGTTTCGCGACGATTTCATACATGCAGTAATTTCACGGTCGAATCGCGTTTGAAAAAAAAAAGAAATTCGTCCGTAATTTCGCAGCGTTGACGAGTAACGAGGGCGCGTTTCACGCGCAACATTAAAAATCCGATAACATGCACTCCTGCAGCGTCAGATATATTTAATCATCGCATTATATATATATGCATATGTGCACATACATCCGATGACCTCTATCATTTCACGTGATTTTCGCGAAATAGTGGCATCTGTCCACGTCGCGTTTTCGTCGCTTGTATTCCTATATCGCTCTGCCTTTCTCTCGATTCACGATTTTATATCTATTATTCTGCTACTAGTCGGAAAGGATGGAAGAAAGAAGAAGAGCAGAGATGGTGTGCATAACGAAAACTCTGCAATCCCGCAATGTTGCGTTTATTATACTAACAGGAGGACGCGTATTTTCTTACGAGAGCGACTTTTGCGGTGAACTTTGCTTTGATCGCCGCCCGCCGACCCTCTCTGACCCGCAACAATGAGAACTTCAAACGGACTTGGATGCAAACAAGGTAATTATAACTAAGAGCGGCCGCCGGGTCGGACCGGCATAAGAAACCGCCTCCTTGAGATAGCACTTTTATTAATGCAGTCCCAGGAGCGCGCTTTATGCTGATCGCTTTAATTACAAGAGGATGAAAACTCCTTCGAGCAAACTATTCGAATCATCGTGGCTACGAAGAACCTTTTTTACTGCTTGCGCTCTATATTCGACTTGGTCGTTGTGTCAACTTGAAATAATTTTTTACAATCAACCGATATGATACTAAGTACAAAGAGCGACTAGCACGATTACGTTCACGACATATCGTCGAAATTTTGCCAAGTTACTTATCTGGAATTCTTATGTCAAACATGCTTTCAATTAAAATTCTTTATAAAATCTTTATAATTGATGCCTTAATAATAACGTTTTTCTTTTGATATTAATTTTCAATTGCGACCAGTTAGAATAAAATTGTTGCAGTTATTTTCGAGATCTCAAGATCTAGTTGACAAAAAGTGATAATTCTTTTTGGTTTTACATTTTATTTTCAATCTCACGTATATATACGCACGCAAAACGATGTTCCTCAAAATGCATTTGCATTGCTCATGTACAAGATTTGTTAAAATATGTGTATAATTTATTTTATAACTGCGAAGAGAAAAGTAATCGGGATTTGATACTCATTTTCAATATTTATTTTTGTCGATGAAACCCTCCCAATGGGTACACCTTGACGTTGGTGGGAGGGCTCAGTACCTGGAAGATTTATCCTGAAGGGGAAGCTAAGTACCCAAAACACACTGCATTGTCGGTTTTCAGTGTGCTACGGATTATTCGCCGCGTTTTTTTACGATATCCCAATTTCGCAATTTTAATTTTTAATTCTTGCTTGATATTGTCTCGTCGATTTAAAGCGCGATCTTTGCGCGAAACGGGATATTGCTTTGTGATCACGGAATTTAGAAGTGCCGTTCAAAGCGTATCGCGCGTGTGAATCAACGATTCTGACGATCCTGAGAGGAGGAGGAGGCCTAGGAGTGGCATCAAGCGCCTGCGGAGTAAATCTAGGGTGAGTGATCTATTATTTGTATATTATTTTTTAATAATCACGCACGCGCGTCAATTTTTATTTGATTTGTTTATTTGGGTGATTTAAAAAAGAATTAGAAATAGACTTTACACATATATGAAATCTTATGAAAACTTATGAGAAGATTTTTTTCAAAAATTATATAATTATTCTATAAAATAAAATGTATTTGAACGATGAAAATATAAAGTTTGATACAAATAATAATAATTTCTCGAAACATTAATTATTTTGATTGCTATTGCAATTTGGTCTTATATTTGTATGTTACAGATCAACGTCATCAATTTTGCTGTTGCACATCGACTGGTGAGCAAGAAACTTTATTTTATGATAAAGAACGCCAAGTAAATATGTTATATTTCAATTTTTTATTTTTTTTTTAACTTTTATTTGTTACATGCAAATACACTTTTTATGTACTTGGCATATATTTTTTAGAAAAAGATTTTTTCATTAAAACTTTATATATACATTTTAGTAGAGATAAAATATTATCTCGCAATACAAAATCATACGTTGTCGTTGAAACAAAAAGTTTATTTAATTTACTATTCTCCATATCAATCAGGCCGTCCAATGCCGATGCAAATGTTCCGCAGATCGTTGATGCGTACATTTAGCATTCGCGTGGATTGCGCGAAACGATTTAATCGGAAATCATCTCGCGTACTATACGAAGTCAATATATTATCAGTATCGCAGCTGTATAGCTGTGAATAGAGCTTGTGGGATAATAGAAGTGCACTATGTGTTTATCCGATGAAGTAGTAATGTGCCAAAGCCAAATTTGATGCTCATAGATTTCCGCGTGGAAATGTACTTTGGAGGCTTTGCTTTGGAATTAAATAGAATAATATAACGAGGAAAAGATCAATATATACAAATGAGAAAAGTGGAGGAATTTTTAACGTGTTTATTGTGCGATATATACGCAAACGTTGTTCGAACAATTATTAGCTAAGTAAATATCTGTAAAACTCGCGTATCCGCCGAATATTTATGAAATTATACCCTCTCAATCGGAAATTGAAAATAATGCGCGATATTCGACATAAACCTCTTTCCGGCGGTAAATATTGCGGCTGTAGAAATCCGCGAAGTGCTCGCGTTGGATATTGAACAAAAAATTACATCTCCCGTGTATCGGCGGGAGGAGGAGGAGGGGGAGGAACGCGGTGGTAACAATAGAGAGAAACGTGGCGCGTGGCGTGCGCGCATTTGAATTTGCATCCGTTGCATGTCGGTCGAGAGAGGCATTACGAAAGAGACCGTCATTATTTTCGCATAAAGTATTCAGTCTTGCGGATAACGTCGCCCGGCCGTACGCCGGGTTTAGCGAGGTTTCGCTCTCCAGGTCGAGCGTTAATGTTAACGTTAACATTAATATATACACGCATACACGTACGAGCCCTTCATGTGGCACGCTTGCGCGCTGCTTGTATCAACGACGATATAGAGGACGTAATGCAGGCCGAGACCCGCATTCTCCTGGGAAATACCGGCTGGCTTTACCTGCGTCGTCTACCTTTCTTAGCGCGACGCTCTATCGTCCGAGGCAAACCCATCTACTTACCGTATACCCTACGCTGGTTGGGCATCGAGAGGTGCCTTTGGTACTGCACGGCCAAAGGCGCTTTATCTATTCTGCCGGGATCAGGCGAGCCTTTGGCTCATAAGACGACTTTCTTCGTTGCAGAGCTTGGGATCGATTACCGTGCAACTCCCCTCGGCGAAGTTGAATTCCACGTCGTTCTTCGTAATCCGCGAAATGACTTTTCGAGTGTGTGCGTAGAGCATCATTTCAACGCTTAATACGACTTGTCGTGTGTTACGAGAAATGTTTGAATGCGAGTCGCGAACGCGTAAAGGATGAATAAAATACGTCACATCCGCAATGCGGATGACGGGGTCATTTTGAGTTGTATCTATCGGATGGATCACTTAGGCAACGCAGTCGCGATAAGCATTCGGAATAAAGTATATCGTGAATAGAAGATGAATCTAATAATGTCCGACCAACTTTCCCTTTGCGTTAGTAGCCAATGGTAAAAAGCGTAGTCGTCTCCGCGCAAATCTATTTTAGACATTTCATATTTTTCTTCGAGTTTCCTTGGAAATACAGAAATGGAAAAGTCGATGCGCATTACGTCTTCCTGGCGATGAGTGATCATCGTCGATTATTTTCTAGAAATCCTTGAGATGCCGTACGCTTCGTTCGTTGCGTTTTGTTACATTGAAAAATGCTCAAGTGCTATCGTTCGTTCTTTTTTTTTTTTTTTTTTTTTTTTTTTTTTTTTTTTGTGAGTATTAACGAATTTTTTTTTTTTTTTTTTTTTTTTTTTTTTTTTTTTTTTTTTTTTTTTTTTTTTTTTTTTTTTTTTTTTTTTTTTTTTTTTTTTTTTTTTTTTTTTTTTTTTTTTTTTTTTTTTTTTTTTTTTTTTTTTTTTTTTTTTTTTTTTTTTTTTTTTTTTTTTTTTTTTTTTTTTTTTTTTTTTTTTTTTTTTTTTTTTTTTTTTTTTTTTTTTTTTTTTTTTTTTTTTTTTTTTTTTTTTTTTTTTTTTTTTTTTTTTTTTTTTTTTTTTTTTTTTTTTTTTTTTTTTTTTTTTTTTTTTTTTTTTTTTTTTTTTTTTTTTTTTTTTTTTTTTTTTTTTTTTTTTTTTTTTTTTTTTTTTTTTTTTTTTTTTTTTTTTTTTTTTTTTTTTTTTTTTTTTTTTTTTTTTTTTTTTTTTTTTTTTTTTTTTTTTTTTTTTTTTTTTTTTTTTTTTTTTTTTTTTTTTTTTTTTTTTTTTTTTTTTTTTTTTTTTTTTTTTTTTTTTTTTTTTTTTTTTTTTTTTTTTTTTTTTTTTTTTTTTTTTTTTTTTTTTTTTTTTTTTTTTTTTACGCGGAAGTTAAGCGTACCGACGGTATGCGTGATTGCGATGATTGATTAAATGTCCTTCGATATTAATGCGCGAGAGAAATAATTTTTCAATCGAACGATTTTGAAAGAAAGAGAGCGATGATAACGTTGTCACAGAAGCACTGCGTTCGCATTTCAAAGCGTCTTACCCAGATAGCATCGCTCTTTCCAATAGACATATGAAAAACCAGTAAAAATATTACTTTAATATCAGAAGCAGCTTTAACGATTGCGGAGTCTCTTGCGTAAAGAGAGGACAAACTTACACGATTCTCTTAAACGGGGAATGGATGTCGATGCAACGCTCCACTGGCACCCACACATTGATAATGATTACGTGCCTTTCACAGAAGCGAAACACGAAAGGAATGAAAATTGTGTGCGTCCGCGATTTAAAACCGTAATGACTTCACGGGGCGTGAGAAAACGTCGCTTTTTAAACCATCGTGCACACACGGTGGTGGAAACGCAATCGCGAGCATCGACGTGGCGTGTTGCGCCAACGTCGCCTCGTCAGGACCGTAAATTCTTGTTTGCCGACGCAGAAGGGAGGGATATATTCAGGGAGAATACCGGAAACGAAAAAGAGAGAAAGAAGTACAAACGGCATCCCGTTCGAAGCGCGCGAAGCAGCACAACGGATAGCGAAAGTCTCTGAGCATCCGGTGGCGCATTCGCCGCGCATTCCTAAAGATATTCGCTCCATTGGACCTCGGCGAAATGCACTTTGACACCTTTCAGATGTGCGTGCCTATACGCGCATTATGCGTCACGCGTAATCATACTTTCGCGTGTTTTTCCCTCTCCCTCTTTCTTTCTTTTTGCGTCTTTTCGAGCGCTGTCGCGCTTTGAACAATAACTATTGCGAGAGGGTTGCGTCACGCGCGACAAGTGCATGCTGGAAAAGAAGTTGAAAAGCATTTCGCGAGCCCTCGAGCGCTTGGCTTCCCCCCATTGAGAATCTCTCCTTTTCGACGTTTCCATACGAGGGATGATGCGTTATTGCGAGTACGATGGATTGGCGTAAAAGAGAAATCTTTCACTTCTGATATTTCTGGAGTATCTTTTTAACTTTTTTTTTTTTATTCTGAATATCGAGTGGCAGTGAATCTTAACTTTCCATTTTTGCTACTTCTCTCCGTTCAAAAATTGTATAAAGGATAGTTGTGTATCTAGGGATGCTAAGTATTTTTTGTATTTTCCAATAATCACAATTATTTTTTCTGTTAGCATTCTTCTTCTTTGAAATTTCTGAAATTGTTCATTTGTCGCGAGAAAAGAATGATTTTGAAATTTTATATTAGGTTACAGCAACTCTTTTATATAAATTTTGTTCCATCTAAAATATATTTTACTGCTGTTTCCGCATTAATTTTGTTTGGATCTACTTTTTGGATCGACTTTTTCCCTTTATTTCAGAGCATTATAATAATTTAGAAAAAGAGCAAAAATAAAAGTACGTACTTAAAGAACAAAGAAGTTATAAAAGGCAAAAATGAAGAGCGAAAATAAAAGCATGTTGTAGTAAGGCATCTCTGGTATACAATAATTTTATCTAAAATGTGAAAAAAGTGTTTGAACTGAAGAGATTAAAAAATATAATTTTATAAACATTATACTGAATAATTTAAATACACAGAGCTTCGTGTATTTGAATTTCTTGTAAAGATTTTTTTAATTGTGAAAAATTTATGTAAAGAGAAGATCCAAAAATGAAACTATATAATTGAGAAACTATATATAGTTGTTCAAGATGAAAGTAGACAGTGACGGCTGTGCAAATTTTAAAATTTTCACTATCGGTAAAAAAATAATTAGTACGTGTCTCAAGGTATACCATATCCTAAGTAAATGTCCTCTACATTCTGTTATCAAAATTTATCTTTAAACGTAACAGTAGAATGAATTTTGCATAATAGCATAGAAAGAAGTAATTGTCAACAAGATTTTAGCTTCTGCAAAAAACTCGTCGAGAGAATTCCCATTTTTACAGCTTGGTCGAAAAATTCTTTCCAAGCTTGGGAGATCACGCGAGTTATCGCGCGCGCCGCTTAATGAGGCGGAACTAAGTCCTTCGGCGCGATAGATCGAACTTATTTTACAATCTCTTACGGCCCGGTGATGCTTAGGCTACGTCCGAATCACTGCTCGTTAGATGTCATCGACTCGAGACGAGGTGCCAAGTCAACGATAATTTCTTGCGAAAAATCAGAGTAACCACAATTTTTCTCGTTCGCGATTTTCCGCTCGAATTTATCCGACGATTTGCGAAAAAGCTTTTCCTTTCGCGAACCGTCGATTTTCGGCGTATTTTATGCGATCGTACCATAAATTGTCTCTCAATCAACGTTATACGAAACCTCGAAGCTAAGCGTCCGTCTGCGAGTATCATTATTAAACAATTCGACGCATTGTACTCTCGCAGGATTGCGTTGCATCTCGTAACAATGACTGCGATGCGCGCGCGGCCGGTTGCATACAAAACGAACATTCCATGAAGCTACACGTTTAATCCCCCGTTCTCATAGAACGAGAGAGTACGTGAAACGTAAGATCGTGGCAACTCGGTAATCCCCGTAACGCCAGAAGTTTGGCCAGTATCCGGAGATGCTAGAGAAAGAGAAAGAGAGAGAGAGATGGAGACTTAGACATTATCACACAGATAAATCGTGCCTGTATATCAGAACCAGGCGCGCGCCTCGAATCGACTTGGCAGGTTAAACCGAGAGGAATTCCCGACTTTCGGAGCACCCAGGTAAATCCTCATAATATTCCGAGCGAGAGAGCGAACGAGCAGGTCCACAACCTCGGTATTTCAATTTCAGTCAGTTCAGGTGTAGAGAACCGCCGCGCGCGTGCTCACAGAGCCGCTTGATTAATTTCCTTTGCCCGCCACACGCCCGGCGCTCGTCTTGTTGAAGCGTTCATACTTTTGACCTCGAATGGCGTCTCCACCAGCACCAACATATCGCACCGCTTTCGACTTTAACGAAGCCGCGATACTCTCATGTCGGCAATATAACTTTTCTCCGAAATGGACGCGACCGCACATACCTCACATATACGAACACACATACACACACACACACACACACACACACACACACAAAACGTCATCCTCTTTCGTCATAATCCATACGCCAATCCCGCGTTTCCGCCTTTCTGTCGCTAATTATGCGTGTCCCGTGGTTCCCGTGCATTCAGGTGCATTCGACCGGCGTTCACTCCCGTCACGATTGAAAGCGCAGAGCCGCGCAAAGCTAACTGCGGGCAGAGGGTTCGTTCGCAAGATCGTTCGTTCATTGTTAGTCTCCATCCTCGATGAAGGTATCCTCGAAAATAGCGCGGGAGAATGCGGAATTGAATCATTGAAATTCCGTGCTCACAGCTTTTTGCGGAAACATCTCGCGGTATTCGTCGTTCTTAATCTATGATGGACGCGGTTTGCTTATGCGGGGATTCGTCGTCCTGAAACTAATTCGATTATTCGCGTCCTGTGTGTATGCGACCAGCGACCCTTCGTCCTTCTCATTAAAGATACAGATTTCTCGCGGGAATTTCTTCATAGTGATATGAATATTAAGTATATTATGGTAAATAAAACAGATCAGCAACGAGAAATTATTATACCCGACGTACCTCGAATTATATCAAACATTCCGACGATAGTTTCCGCTAGTTTCACCGAGAAATACGTAATTGTGTCAACGAAGGTTGCGTCGTGGTTTTCGGACTGCGCATAGTTAGGAAATTTCACCAACTCGATGGTTATTATAGTGAATTTGTATTTGTATTATTTTAATAAATGGTACAAGTCTCCAGTATTTTTTTTTTTTGTTGTTTTGAGCGCATATATATATAATGTGCATTTTTAAAGCATATAATAAATATTTCGCAAGGAGTGCCGTATTCTTCGCTCGAGAGAAAAGACGCGTGATATATTTCTTTGAAGGAAGAATTTATTATACAAATATACTTGGCGCGACAAGCTACTGCTTGTCTCTTTTGATATTTATGTACCCGTCTTTCTTCTTCTTTAATTTTAAAGCCTCATAATCTGCAAGGGAGAAAACCGTGCTTATATTTTCTAGTATTCGTGTAAGATCTTACCCTGCTAAATTATTCATAGTAAACTCGATATAGTTTTGTCGACGGATTATTAGTATGAAAAACAGGGAAAAAAAAACAGAAAATTTTTTTATTCATGCACCGAGTTTTTTTTTATCGGGTATCAAGAGTACTTGATGCTGAAAACAATTTTTGCGGCCATTTCAATGGTATTCTCTTCGTTTGGTATATTATGATACGCCATGCGTTCAGAAAGGATAGGATTATCGTAATTTAATTGAAAAAAAGAGACAGCGAGGCAGACCGGGAATAGGCTCTCTCAATTTAATTGGAAGTCTGAAAGCCGCCTATGGAACTACAGTCTGAATTCATCCTAGGCACGGTTTTAAAATTGACCACACAAAAACTTACAATTGCGAAATAAATGGATTTACGCGTAAAGATATGTATTTTATACACACGTGTCACGTATTTCAGTTTACGTATTTCACAATTAGAGAACAATCATATTATCGCGGGAATTTATAGTACGCTATGCGAATTAGTCCTTTTAGAATTCACAAATATATAAATGAATTAATTTTTCGGTGCATAAAGCACCCCAAAATGCATCCCGTAATTGAATAGTCGGATAAATTTGATTTTAACTCGCCGATAAGCAGATCGTTCATTCAATGAAAATATCGATCACGGTAGAAGCGAATACCGATATCTCGCTAAAAATATTGCACGTTGGTGGATTCAATTCGACCTATCGTTCGTGCATTACGAGTGTAGCCACGATTTGCATTCAACTTTTCCGCTGCATGGATCCAGCGGCATTGTTCGACCTTATTGTACTTTTTACATCTATAGAGCTTTCCGCGTGTTACACGAATTTCATTACATTACGTTAAAAATAGCTAATCTAACAATATAAATAAGCGTAAGCTGCCTAAATTTAATTAAAAACTTTATACTGTATATTCTTTCGCACATATATAAATATATTTTATTCTCTGCTCTTCTCCGGAAAACTCGTCGTTGGCGTTTAATAAGGGTGCTCTCACATCCGGGATGTCGTTTGCGAAATAAATACGTCCGTCTTTTTTTTTTTTTGTATTCGCGAAGCAAGAAAGTGCAAGATAATGAAAAATCGGCTTGGTCCAACGAAAGTAACACTCTCGTGAGTGAGTGAGTATCAGGGCGGCGCCATTATAGCAAGATATCTCTGTAGCTCTCGTCCGGAAGGTGGAATCAGGGCTTTCACGTTCGTAACGTGAAAGGAGAAAGAAAGAGAGGGAGGAGACGAGGAGGACTGCCGGTCTGCAAGGGATTACGCTTCCCTGCGTTATCTTTCCACGATGCTGCCTTACCGTCCGCGTCCGTTCGTTTCCGGAGCAATCGGGGGTAAGTGAGGCTCTAATACGTCCGTTTCTCCCGACAGTATCTTTCGTCATTCCGAAACTCGAATTAGAATTTATGTTAGACTGCAATTTGCGCCACTTTCGAAAACTGCCATTACTGTTGAACGATTCGCATTCGTCTCTTTTTCTCTCTCTCTTTTTCGTTATGAAATGATAAATATATATTTTGCAAAGTTTAATATTTTTTACTTAAAAAATTGGATCACTTCTCTCTCTGAAGATATTTCGATATTATTTTTTCGCCCCGAATTTTGATTTACGCGCAGAAAAGACGAGGGCAAACAGCGCCGCTGGCCTACCAGCATCTCGTCTACGATGCAGACTGCGCACTTAAGTACCTCGTGTTACGATCCAGGAGCATGGATAGATACTAGACTCGAGGGTTGAAGGGTTGAGGTGGAAGGCAAGGCCGGGATGGAATTATTAACGAGGCATCGCACGGCATCCCACGGTATTAATATATGAGTACAATCGCCGCCCCGACGTGCCGGAGCTAGGCCGGCAACGTTCATCGTGTACTAACCCCCAGTAATCCGTGCAAAGTGCGGGCTTGAATTTTTGTCTCCGCGGAAAAAAATTTTGCGACGATAATATCGCGTCGAGGGAGCATCGTACATGTTTTATATATACACATGCAAGCGATGTTTACGTGGATAGATAAATTGATAAGCGTGCAGTAATGATAATTGCTATTTAGGTTCGCAGGTGTTATGTCGAATTTACTCTACTAACACAAATATGTATCTACATGGTATTACTGTATTACTTTAGTCGTAAGTACATATAACATGGTTCTGTATAATCGATTGCAAGTTAATAAGATTATAAGCTAGATTTAAATGGAAAATTAGATAATACTATATAAAAGTTCTCTATTAGTAGAATAAATTTAGTTTAACATAAACTAACAACGTATCCAAATTAACTGTGATTAACAAATACATACACACACATATAATAATCGTTTCATATTCGTTACAATCGTTTTACTAATATTAGATGCAATTCGACAAAAAACAAAAGATTAAGAAAGAGGATAATCATTCCTTTCTTTAATGTTCAATCGGATATTCACGGTTCTTGATAAAAAATCGAGCGGATGATCTGATGAGTGAAATAATTGCCAATATTCGCGATGATTATCGATATATAAAAAGGCAGGCCTTGCGAAACGATAAGAATAGGGGGAACGTCTATCCATAATACGTAAGCTGTAATAACTTTGGATATCGTAAACAGCGGTCACCGTATCCGCGTGTATACGGTCGCAATTTACTGTACGAAATTACGCTGCCGGCGAGGCTGCGCCGCCACGTAAAAAAGGAGCCTCGTAAAAAACGGGAATTATTTCCACCGCGGGCGCGCATCGCGCCACGTTGAGAAACAACGCTGTTCGGATACCGAGGGTAAATTCCCATTTTAAAAAAGGATTACGGTTAATACCGAGCAATTGAATGGTTACACAAGTGTGTGATAATACAACGGGGGTCGAGTAGGGGGACCGTAGAATAATATACACAGCTGCTGTTTAATTTACGCCGGATCACGCGAGTGACGTGATGTATTAGAAGACTCGAAATCCGGTACTTTCATCCCCTTGGAACGACAAAAGAGAGAGAGAGAGAGAGAGAGAGAGAGTGAGTAAATCCTATAAATCGGACGATCCGAGGACACCGTTCATCTTGTTCGGCGATCAAAACGATCAGCTTCCCGAATATCCGATGTGATTTATGTATATCGTTGTAATATTCTCCGCTACACAATAACGATCCGCCGCCGTCCTATTTTTCCAATCACGACGGGAGTATGTACTCTCGTTTCACGGGAGAGCGTCGCGTTGTATCGGGCGGTTTCCGCTGGGACCGCCGGTACCGACGGCTCTCACAAACAGTGCGCGCCCGATGCAATTCTCCTCCGTGCGCGCTCCTCGACGCCGCGCCGGGGAGAGATAAGAAGATCGCGGGGACGCGCGCCCACAAACATGATACATTCGTGCCGCGGCGAGTCGTAATTCAAAAGTATCGCGAGGCGGATGTTCGCCCCGGCTTTCGCACGCTTTCGTGAGAAATGAGCTTCCTAAACACGGGGCACAGCGCGCGCATGATTCCCCCTCTTTTTCCCCCGATCTCCTCCTCCCTTCCGCTCTCTTTCCGCACGCGTTCTCGGTGTCGCCGTTATTCGAGGAAATTATGAGGCAACGGATTCGAGCTGTCTCGAGGAATTTCGCGCAGTGAAGAGAGAGAGAGAGAGAGAGAGTAGTAGTAGTACGAGAGGATATATCCGGTTACGGAGATTTTTACGTTCCCATTCTTATCCATGCGGCAACGACAAGACGGATGGCGCGCTACTTCTTAAGAGCCACCGCGTTTCGCGCATCCGGGACGCTGAAATCTATGAGAGCTGTCGTCCCGCGTTCTCCTTCTCTCTCTTATCCCCTCCCCCTCCAGCTCGCCCTTCTTTCCCTCTGCGGTCGGGGGATGATTTATTTCGAACGGACTCGTATCATCGAGGGGCGGGGGACGTCGACGCGACTTTTCGACGGACGTTATCGTACACTCGACAATGTACTTTGCTCGGTAACGCGAGACGGAGCATTAATCTCGTGTGTAATTGATGGACCCTTGGTGGTTAACTGTGTCAAGGGCGGAAATATCGACCGCAACTTAATTAACCCGCGCGTACGACGCGAATAATTGACGCGAAATCTATTTGCTGGTAGTTTACTTGGAAATATACGGGAAAATTTCTAGAGATATAATAGTAGAGTTGAATTTGTCGAAATATATAATCAAAACAAAAACAAATACGTTTAAAAAGTATATTCGCGTAACAATATACGCGCGTGTATATTGCATATAGATTTGCTTTCCAAGGTTTGGGTTGCATCGATCCGTGTATAATGGTCTAATTATGATCGTAAATTGGTACGTACATTGATTTAATTAGCGCGAGTAATTATAATAGTATGTTTCTCGGAATGTTCAACCATGACGCGAACGTATTCAAAACTTTGTCTCTTTCTTTCTCTTCGCGGGTGGATTCTTACGATAAAATTACGATCTTGGAACGACGATGAGTTTAACGGACCACACACAATCCGACAGTGACAACGGTTTTTCACGACATTTAGTCACGTGAGCACTTGGAGCTCTTTATGAGCCGCGCGAATCCACCGATTCTCTCCAAAGGCTCTCCCTGCTATCTCTTGCGACCTACTTGCGTGTCTGCGGACAGTGTAATGTCGTAGATCGTGCTTTATAAACGTGAAATTTCTTACATGCGATTCCACGTACCGGGGAAAATTACGAGACAGGCGAAAATTGCGACGCAAGTCGCACACAAAAGCGAGAAATATTATTTTTTTTTTTTGCATCATTCTTATTTCGCACGCATGTAAATCAATTAAAGTTTAAATTGTCAAACGTTACTCATGATATATATATATATATATATATGGATATATCTATCTCTAATTTACATTGCTCGAACTCTAATTGCCTAAAAGTGATTTCATTAATTTCACATATGCGCGGTGTAATAATCCTGCAATTACTGATTATACTAAATACGCCGCTATTTGTAACTGTTTACGGTTACGAGTTTCATGTGCGTAATGCGATTTGATTTTATTGCAATCTATATTTAGCATGGAATGGATGCGATACAAATACACGAGATATCTGACTAAAAGAAATATCTTCATTTTTCTTAGCGTTATTATGAGATACCGAGATTTTCTGCCAATCAATTGCGAACTGATCGTGTCTCCCTATTACGGTTATAGCACGACATCATCCAATTATGTGCTTTCAGATCGTGAACGGATAGTAAGCGGACAATCGATTGGGTAGGGTCGTCTACGGGATGAGTGGAAGCGAAATAAGAAATTTTACGGCGACGCGCGAATTCGCGTTTCCTCCGTCCAAGGATCTGAGTTTCAACTGAAATCGAGTTTCGATTTCGCGAGCAAGTTTTAGAAATGTCTCCTCGATTCAATAGAGCTTGTATCCATAGAATAGACTATGTAGGGCACGAAACAATCGCGGAATATTCTCCCTAATATTGAATCGTAGGAGAAAATTATCAGTATTAAAGATCCGCGGTATGAAAGAGGAGAAATGAGACATATACTATTTTCATCTATAAATTAATATTTTTATAATAAAGCACAGATATATACGCAAAGATATACAGCAAAAAATAACTGTGTAATGCTTTAAAAATTGCAGAATCTGTTTTTTCATTGTATAATATCGTATGTACATAAACTTTGAACGAGAAGATTTTACGTTGATGTTAATTAAAACAAGAATTAATTGAATAAGAATTGGTCGTTTTTTTTACCTGCATCTCGCTCGTCGTCGTAAATATGGCGCGAAATAACGCATGAATCCACAGGGAGGTGTTTGGTTTTATTATCGAGCACGGGAGCCATTCTCGAAAGAATATACTTGTTGTTAAACTCGTTTATAACGCGGTAATCCTTTCCTATCATGGGAGCCGTAATTGCGTGCACCCGTTTATCGAAACCTCCTTCGAATCTAAAGCAGCATTTATCTCCTCCATTTGAGGCGGATATAATAGATATGGATCATGGATAAATGGCAGTAAGATTAATGTATCTCATAATGCATACGATGCAGTAGCTCACTTTTCCCTCTCGCCGAATGTGAGCTTTGAGAAATCGCGGACGTTTTGGGAGGTTGAGAAAGAAAAGAGGAAAAGAGAGAAAAAAAAAAGAATATGAACCGACCGTTTCTATGCAGACGGAAAAAAGCGGCGTTCTTTCCCGTTAAATTTCTCTAGGGCATAAATTCATGTGTCGCTTGATCGATCTCATGCGACTCGAGTCGTCTTACGCTTCTATATTAAAGCTGTATTGTGTTGCAAGATACGTCATGTAACAATTCTGTCATTGTGTTCCTAGATCGTATAATGACGCACGGATCTGCGTCTACCTTTGAGATATGAGGGTGATACAGACGTTTATTGGGTTCTCTCTCTCTCTCTCTTTCTCTCCCTCTTTCCTCTTACTATGTAAATGCCAATTATAATATAGACCTCGTCAAATATAATTTCTTATCGTTCCCAGACACAAAAAGACCAAAAAACATCTTAAAGATGTTAAAAGAATACGATGAGATGTCTTTAACTAGTCTTTTAGTCATCTTTTAGGGAAATGTGCTATGTCTGGGTTACGTGTTACTATTTTAGGCAATCGTCATTCATATCGCACGATTTGGTTTCACATCAAGATCCTTTGCAACGAGATTGCGAAGATGAGAACTTGTTGATGTGAGAAATAACGTCCTCCACGAAACGACACTTGTCGAATTTATGTATTTTGCAAGTCTTCATTCGAGATCTTTCTCGCTTTCATATTTTCCAATCTGATTCCGATTTGTTATTGACTTATTGTGATTTCATAATATCATATCTTATTATATGTTACATATATATATATATATAAATAAAGCACACAACAAAATATAAAATATGATATTATGAAATCAAAATAAATCAATAATGCTTACATATTTCATTCGTATTGTATCGGATTTATATTTCTTATTTCCAAACAATACACGAGCAATCCCTTCTTTGAGATCCTTGGCCTCGTAGTTTAGATCCTCCCTCACATCGATTCTCTTGATGCTCGTCTGCATTATTACTGACACCGTGCATCGCGCCCTACACCGCTCGAATCGCCCACATCCCTCCTATAGCACTATCGACTCGTTAAATCATTAACTATCATGTCGTGCGGTTGAGCCTTTACAACTACCCTAGAAGCGAACCAGCAGCGTTAGTTTCGCGCGCGTGCTTTTCGATGCTGATACGCGACGCCAGTCATTGGTATGCATCGGGACGAAGAGAGAGAGTTTAGATAAAATCACTATGCGTCGCCCCCATACCGGCTTCACGTTCTATTACACTCCTCGACGAAATGAAATCTTTTTCTTTCATCAGACACGAAAATACATTTCTCTCAATGGGCCAGTTTTCCAGGCATTGATTCCAGAATTGTTTTTGTCTTTTCCATAAAGTACGACCGATGAACGTTTCAAGTGTAAACAATTGAAAAATAATTAATAAAATATTATGTTTTATTCAAATAAAGTATTAGTTTCCGTAAAGTTAATAGAGGTATATTTATATAGGAAATAGATATCTGAAATATTTCTCTCTCGATTCGTATAAAAATAACTATTTTTTAAATAGATTTTGAATTAATGTACAAAAACAATATTTTATTTTATATTTACTACACGTTTGTGATCCAGGAAAAGAGAAATAATTCCCTTACGTAATTATATAATATTTTTATTTTGAAATATTATTATTTGCCAATCTTTTAAAGGAAATATGGGTTACGTAATATGCAAGTATATCGTGATACGATAGGACACGGTGATTTAAGGGATACTCCCGATAAATATTTTAGCGGAAGACGCGATAGTTACACCGTATCGGTAACTGATACTAACGCGGACGTGAACGTAATTTACCAGCTGGTATCCGTCAAAGAGATACCATTATACGACGGTCCCCTTAATTGCCACGCAATTTCGTAACGCTCGTTGGATGTTGGGTGTCAGAAATACGCTGTTGAGGGCGGTCTCGATGGTTTCGAGCGAGTTACGGAGAAACAGAGCCGCGTGTAGGCGAAGAGCGGCTAATTAAGCGACACGACGGATCGCTCGTTGTAATCAGCGTGGTAGCGCGCGCGTGATTAATCGCCTGAAAAAAGTCAGCGCGATAACGTTTTTATATTGTCGTGTGTAAATAAAGCCCCGGCGACTGAAGCCCGCCACCGCCGTGGGCGGCGATAAAGAGCTGAAAATAGGTGCGCCGGCGTTTAAGGTCGCGGGCATAAAATCGTCGGGGCGCGCGGTAAATGTGCACGCGGGCCCGCCGTTATATATTGTCGGTACCGGGGATGAGAAGGGGAACGGGGGAGAGATGGGGGTGGAGTCGGGGAGTAATTTGTAGCCGCGCGCGCCAGACTTTGCGCGCTTCCTCTTTGCTAAGTTTTTTGCTCGTCCTACATTTTCCCGGGCTACTTAACACATTGATATCACCACCGAGCGCGCGCACACGGTCGCCGCAGATGATCAGCGATCCGCGGCTCTGATGCTGCTCGCCATATAAGCCAGTGCGCGAAAAAGTCCGATTCCATAATTAATTAATGTCAACGTCGGTAGAGGAGGTTGGGCGCATTGATCTTGCCGACCGCATAAATTACATCGTTACAAAACGGTGACTCTCCAATGGTGAATCGCCGTACAACACGTCGTTACTGCATCCCCTCTTCTCTCCCCTCTCCCCTTTTTCCTCACCCTGTAAAAACGAGATTACATTCGACCTCGTGTTATAATCTCGTATTTGCCCCTTTTTCGGTCTCCAACGCTCTCCATTTGGAATTACGACGGATATGCGAGGTTAAATTATCCTGTCTAGATTATTAACTATTATTTATTTGCAGTCGAGTATTTCGCGCGACGATCCGCGACATTTATATATGTATAATTTGTGGGTAATTTAGAGTAAAGTTCTTCTTACTTAATGATAAAGGATATTGTGCACGGATGCATCGAAATTCAATCGATATTCATCGAAAGAATATATTTTTTGAGAGAACCATATCTATTTATGTATTCCACCCAAAATGCATACGATTTTGATCTTGTGCTATCAATTAAGAATTAAAAACTCGTAATAATTTTCTTCCAAGAAATATATCACGATTCCCTCTCGAAGTGCCACGGTAAGATCTGCGAGAGCAGATTCGCCGGGGATTCGCGCGGGGGTGGGAGAGCGAGGGAGGTTGGGGGGCCGAGACGATCGTTACGCAAAGGTTGCACGACGTCTGTTTATTTTTATTTACGCTGGCTCTTGGATCGAGGCAAAGTTTGCCAAGGAGCTAAATTGCCCTCTTAATAGGAAATGTCGCGGTAATTAAAGTTATCAGTTCATGATGTCGCGCACAGCAAAGTGCACAACAGGACGGAGAAGGAGAGAAGAGCAATGGAGTCGTATAATAATAATTTACTCACGAAGCCGCATGGCAGTCGATATGCACACACTTTGCGCAATATATTTTGCCCCGCGTATGTTGGTTCTTTTATTTTATTTTTTTTTTGGCTTTGTTTTTTTTCCCCCTGTAACCGCAATGTACCGACAATGGCAGTTGTGCATTGCTACGAGCCATCATGCGTGCCATGGAAACCGGCGCGAATTATTCGTGATGTAATAAAGTTGGGCGCAATCGACAATACATGAGGAATAGAAGATAGATTTTTATTTTATGCGCTTTCGTGTTTTAGCGATTAAACATATATAAAAACATTTAACCTTCGAGCGTTAATTAAATTAAATTCCACGTGTGCATTACGCTTTCAATTATACCGCTTGCGGCCTTTTCTTCAGTTATTAATATGCATTGTATGACACTATAACGTGATATTCATTAATATTCGTTAATATTGCCTAAGGAAATATTGTTTAATTATGGAGTTTGTTGTCATTAAAGCAAGGGTTAAAAGCGTAAAGCGAGAAGAGTAAATGCATATCATTAAAAACGGCGTTTCTGACAACGATGTATATGTATGTGTTATCGCTGTAATTCCGTCGAGAACGTCATTGCGCATGTATGCGTATACGATAAATTATTCATTGAAACTCGGCGCGATAAGTTTTAATTTGTTTTCCCCTTAATTATCTTTCTATCTGCATTACTTATGTGAGACGTGGCGACGGCTTCGCTTCGTTGAATGTGTCCCTTGAGAGAGAGATGCAGTTATAAATTTCTAACACTTTCCCAAGGATATATATTTTCAATAAACGGGCGTTCCTTCGTGCTGTGCTGGCAGACGGTTATTAATAAACTCATTCACCTTTTAATTATATACGTCTCGCGGCACGTTGACACGTGCGAGATAGAGATAGAAAGAGAGAGAGAGAGAGAGAGATGCCCGAAAGTTTCTCTTTTACAAAGTTTGGAGAAACAAGAGGCACACAAATGAAACGCAAAGAATTTATTAAGGGCAAATTTCCGCACTGGTTTAAGGAGACCAAGGCTCGCTCTTTAATTTATCCAGATGAAAAAAAAATGCAACAATCGTTTTACGGGCTTTACCGGTCGGCTTGTCTTTTTGTTTTCGACGACATTAGTTTTCGCGACGGGACTCTAACCCGATAATCCCTCGAGAGTTGTCACGAAACGACTCGGCAAATGAGGGAAGTGTTAACGCGTTAAGTAAACGAGCGCCCGAAACGATAAAAAGATCGTTGGGCGAGGGCGTGAAAAAGGCGACGGGAGAGAAGGATAGATAGAGAAAGAGAGAGAGAGAGAGAGAGAAAGAGGCGCGAGAAGTCGCGTGCACGATTATATCTTCTTCGCGTTGCAACGATACGACGTGACTGCGAAACAGCTGTAATTCATAACTGGACGCTACGGATTTTATATACGTGACTTAGAGCAGTTACATTCCTATCTTCTTACTCGTTGCTCTTAGCTTGTTGGGCAAAGTGCTTCGGTCGGCGACGTCAAGAGGATTAGAACTTTCATCGGTCTTACAGAGTCTCGTCCTCAGGAAAAGCGGGGGAGGGAGACAAAAGCTTATAGTTTCAAAAGATCGTTCTTACATCTACTTTGAAAATAAGTTTGTTGCACGCCGATGTAATTTTTCAAAATAATCCCGTCATTATGTAATGAGATTCCGTTGAACGGTTTGCGCAATTCTGTTAATGCCACCCCCTCCCTTACGTCAGTGACGCTGAAGGTCGATATCGATACGATTATATTCTTCCATTGCAACCTGTTATGTGAAATCTCTCGTGAAATATATCTCCCCTCCTAGTGATATCGGATACAATGTACAAGATTGCCGATTTAATCATTAGAAAAGTGACATAAGAACCAGGAAAATAGAAACTTTAATAATTTGAAATCAGATAATGTCAAAAAATATATATAATATAAAATTAAATCGTGCTCAATAATATGCTCTATCAAAATGACATATTTACATATTATATACTCTAACAAAGTATAATATACATATATGTACATATATAAATATCATTTTACGGAATATTACGTATATGAGATGACAATAAATTGTGATTTTCAAATGAATTAATTTGTTTCGCAAACATATTGTATATATTTGTGTTTGAAATATTAAATATTTGTGAAACACGCACGACGTTTAGACGGGTACCTTTATGGCTGCAACGTCACGATATCGCATGATGTTAAATTCGTATTGCGTTATAAATTATATCCGTCTGTTTGCCTTTTGCGTGTTTAACACGCGTCGCGGATATCGTATCCTCTCTTTCGCTAATCGCGAGAGAAATATTTTGACGTAAAGCTCTATATAATTGCTTATAAGTTGGGTAATACATAAAACAAGAAGCAATATCGCCTGAGCGCATATCGCCGCCATCATCCATCGATTATTATTATAGCTCCATCTCCGTTCTCTCCTCAAACTTGGCAAAACCAATCAACGTCGGAGAAGTCAAGCAGCCCGTCCGCGAACTTTCGTTTCTCAAAAGTTTCCTCTCGCGCTCTCGCGCGTTCCGTCAATTAATTAGATGCGTTTAGCTCGAGTGGCGTTTCTCTTTCGGTGTTTCCCAGAGGCTTTTTGCCGCGGAGGGAAAAGTTTCGCCGCCGCTGGTTTCACATTCGGCCAGGCTGGATCGGGTTAGACAATAAAACGCGGTCGATATCACGAATGCGACACAGTTTCGTCCAACGAGCCCGGGGGTTTGTCGCGATAAGTAAAAGCGTCACGATGTATTTATATTCGCGCAGTGGAAGAGAGAAAGCGAGAGAGAATTTACACCACCGTGATGCAAATGATACATTTCGAGAAGAGAGGGGTTTGTCAAACTCGCGTCACACACGTACCTCTTTTTATTTCGGTTATTTTGTCGCTCATATAAAGCTACGCCACAAATTCTTGTATTACAATTCATATATCACATATTCTTTGTTTACGAAATGTATAGAAAGATTAACTGTGAATAAATGAGTGAATATAATGATAAGCGTAAATTTTTTAAATATCAAAAATTATAATTATTTAAATGTTAATTTTTTATAATATTTAAATAAAATATTATTTGAAAGTTTTTATTTTTCGCGATGCTAATAGATACAAATACATGGGAAAGATATTTACTTGTGGAACGTTATAATCGAAATCATATTTTTTTCATTGAAGAAAAAAAGATTTTATATAAAAAATTATTAGAGAATTTCTCTCCTTTGAAATAGTTTTTGAAATTTTGAAATTTGCGTTGATCATTTCAAATATATATTAATTTCGTTAAGTGATGATCTTTAAAGTCTCTTTAACAAGAAATACGTAGTGCATATATTTACTTTTGATTCACGAAACTTACTAATCGTAAGTATTTCAATTAACGTTCAAATTTTAATTATTTATTTTATATTTATATTTTGTAATTTAAAAGAGAAACACAAATAGTTTGTTAATATAAATATTTGTATTTTCCATTTTAAATATACCAGCTTGCTCATCTGCAAATAGATATAGTGACTCGCGAATTTTTTACTGGTCTCAGAGATGAAGAATAAGCTTGAATAAATGGTAATAAAACTTCGTGCTAAGTTTATAATAACCTTTCATTAATATTAACTTTTACTATAAAATCATTAAAGTGAGCACGAAAGATGCATCAGGTTTTAATAGAAATTTTGAGATAATTCCATTTCTCTGTGCACCCTTCTAAGAATAATCATGTCAGCCATCCATGAATATTATAGTATGGATATACTACTGCGAATATATCGAGAAAATAAGCCTTCGTTATCGCTGAAAACTAATATTAAATTATCTCAGTCGAATCAATTACGAAATGTTTTGCAAGAGCGAGTCGTTTAATTACCATTGTGAGATTAATTCGCGCGTTTTCAGGAGAAAGAAATTAATCAAAAAGATCCGTATATATTGATCATCCGACGGATCATTTGGGGGACGACTTTGCGCTCGAGTGCGTCATGCGACGCGATTATGTCGGCAGAACTTTTATAGGTTTCATTGAAGAAGAGACGATGAAATAGATAGATAGAGAAAGAGAGAGAGAGAGAGAGAGAGAGAGAGAGAGAGAGAGAGAGAGAAAAGCAAGCATCGGTCGGCGTGTAAACAGCCGACTCCGCGGTGACGGTAATGAAAATGCGCCTTTGACAATGTCGTTCGTCATAAAATAATCTTAGAAACGGGAAAGCGCGCGTTTCTCCTCCCGAGTCTCTCAAATAACGTTCCCCCGAGCGCTTGTTCTCCACTCTACGTTTCCTCCCTCCACCTAGCCGTTTTTCGCTATGACGGTTGGTCCGAGCCACTCTTTTACTTCCTAGCATCCGCTACGGCGATTCTGGAGCCTCCAGAAATGGAATTTATTTTCCTTCCCGACTTTAGAAGCTACGGCTTCGGTGATTTACCGATATGATCTCGAGGAAGAGAAGGAAATGACGGACGAGGGGTCGAAACACGAGAGGCGGTCGACGATATCGTTCCGCTTTTATAACCGGCGCGTTTACGTTGCAGAAAATTGGTAAATCGGTTTCTTGTTATTTCCTCTCTCTCCCTTTTCCTTCCCCGCAGAACTTGCCACCTCCTTACCGAGATATCAGATTTTATCTCTTCATTAAAAACTTTTGGCGATTCTCTCGAATTTGCTTCGGAACTGAATCGCCCTTTTCTTTCGTTAGTTTTCGAGTTTACCGAGTATCTATCCCGATATATTTTGTTTCCCGAACTTATACGATTTCTCTTGCCCACGCCGGCTTTCTCCCACGGTTTAAAACCGTGTCCATCACGATCCGTACCGTCATCAACAACAAGGGCAACGTACAGGAGAAGGCCGATACGGTAGCGCTTTGCAGAGCGAGGATATCGAAAATCAATATTCAATGCGCGAAGCTTCGACGGCGATTTATACTTAATTATCGGCAATAAATCCCGGGTACTCGCGCGACGTAGAAAAGCCGCCGGGACGATCGACTGGGTGCACCTTCCTCCGGACGTTCTCGATCGTCGCTTAATTCTATGGCCTCGGCGAGACTAGCGTGTCTTAGCTAGTAATTCCGCAACGGCGGGAGATTACTTGCGCGGAACGGCTACGAAATGGACCGACCGGAGAGCTCCCGGGACGGACGTACATACATAGGTCGGTCGGACGGACGTTTCTACCATTCGCCTTACTCTCAATCTAAGAAACCTGGCGTATAGTTGTAGCGAGGAACTAAAATCGGAGCTACGCGGTGAACGGCGACGTGCACAAAAACTTGGGAGAAATTCGTCGTCTGAAAGCCGTGTGTTGCAGTGCCTCGGGGCGGAATCGCATTTTCGTAGCTTGGCTCTCTCTCTCGTATATAGCTGCTATTGCTCTCGAAGCGCGCCACCTTCGCCCTAAGAGGTGAGATCGATTCGCGGCCCCTCCCGCAACCCTCTTGTTCCGTGCACTTCCGCCAACGCTCTTTGCGCTACCTCCCTCACTCTCCCTCTCTCCTCCTCGCCCTCTCCCTCTCCTCGCGCTTGAATAGAGACAATACCCGCGAATGCGCTGACAGTTTCCCGTGATGTTGACACGCTGTTCGTCAAACATTCTAACGGGTTCTATCAGGCGTAAACGCGATTTCGCATTCGACATGCGAACTTTGTACTTAGAGGATACGCGGGAAGGAGGATACTGAGTAACCCCTCGAGCGATTATTCGAGCGCGTAGATAAACTTCGTCTCGATATATGTATAGAAGGAAGGTTGTGTGCTCGAAATTAGTCGGCAGATAAACGCGATCGGTCGATACTTTCGCTTATATTATACTCGAATGTATCATGGAACAGAACAGACTTTGTACTAACGCAACATGTTATATCATTGAAGTGTTGAAATGTGATCGGTGAAATGTTGATTGTGCGTTGTATCGTGAAGGGTGAAATTCTGAATTCTCGACACAATTGTCGATCGTACTTTGAAGTGTATCAAGGGTAGAATTTCGGAAGCTCCTATAACAGGGACTATCGATAAAATTCTATCAATTTTATTCGACGCCGGTAATAATCGTTCGAATTTCTCGCGGAATTCGTTGTACGAAATCGGGCCATGAAAGAGAAATCAAAACTTTGGTAGTTCATGTACCGTGAGTTACATCAGAACGTAAGATCGGGTCGTAAAGGTTATTGTGATTCAGGTTGTCGCGATACCCTTCCCTCTCTGTTATTCGGTATTTTCGGAGATCGATGCAGCCCCAGAAAATCGGAGCTAGGGGTAAGGCGGGGGGGGGGGGGGGGGGGGGGAGGGAAGCGCCGGGAAACCTCTAAATGCGACCTCTAACAACCTTTCGGGATTCACTATTCATCAAACATCTTAATGATGTTTGGCCTATGTAATTCGACATAATCGCGGTAGATAAGACGTCGCGGAATTGCGGGCGGATGTGTACACATAAATACAATTACAGCCGTCGTTTACACATAGATAGTATCCGAATTGCATACTATTCATATACAAGGATTGAAGCATCCTTCGAAATAAAGAGAACCAATATATTCGTCCACTTTTTTTTTAATATGCGAGAAAATCTTGCTAAAAGATTAAAAGTGTAAATTAGAACCGCAATATTTGGCACAATATCTTTTTTTTTTCTTTCCTCTTTTATATTTTATACATGTCTACATCCGTGATACTTTCATTTTTATATTTTTTTTTATTTATCGAAGGGTGTTATTTTCGTCGATAAATATAATAAATAAATTCTCTATATATAATCGATAAAACTATAATTACATTGATATTGTATTTCTCGCCAGTGTGTGTGTGTATGCGCCGCACTTAAAATTATGCGACCGTGAAATGGGTATAATGCACAAGCACGCAATACGCTGTTGAACGATAACCGCATCCAGCGCACCGTGTAACAGCCATATTATGTCGCTGAATATGAAGACACATCATTATACTAGATTTACAAATGAATATTTTCCCCGCGAGATTAGGAGAGATTTCATTAGCGTGCCATTTCACATGCCACTAACTATGAAAAATTCATAGTATCGTTTTTTTCTTTTTTTTACACGATCAGTTTTACACGGCGATTCGGATTCGGTGTTGGTCGCGTGATTTATTATCGCTTGCAAGTCATAGACGGATGCGCGCATTAATGCGGCG
>NW_021848400.1:326784-354624 GCF_003651465.1 Formica exsecta
GTCGTGTATTTCCGCACACGCGATTTCCAAATTGATTTAATCCCCGCGGTTCGCCGCATGCAAAGCTTTCGGTCATCGGCGGTTAAACTGCGAGGAGTCAGGTTACCCCCGGTGCGCGTGTCGCCCTTGTTGAACATACGCATTCACCATACGCGCGTGTCCCTATAGCGGGTAATAATTATATGTACTCACTTCTGTACACATGACTTGTATTCACATCGAAAAGTCAAAATTATATCCCGAATAATATTCGATAGAAGAGCAGAGTTTATCGTTTCTCGCGGGAGATTAGAGTCTCGATTATACTTGGATTGACGAATAATTATTAGCGAGAAATCGACGTCAACGAATATAAACGTGATTCGCATGCTCGGCGACGTCTATAGCCATATACATATGTTGTTGGTGTCATTTCGTCCCGTGGATCTAGAATGCAATCTCTCTCCACGCGTCGCGAGCCGCGGATGAATATATGAAGCATCGCCGTCGAAACGGGAACAATGGCCGGGAGCGGGAAGGGGGAAGCGCCCACTCGACCGCTGAATTTTCACTGCATCGTAACGGTATGTCGATAGTGACTGCGGTACCTGTAGTATACGATGTTATGAAGCTTAGGGGGTTACGGGGGGAGAGACCCCTGCGTGCCGTACGCGCGTCGTGAAACGATGTTTGCGAATATATGCGCGCGTGCTACGTCACCGCAGCTCCCTGCTCCGAATGACGAGTGGTTCTAATCAACGTTACCGCTCATTACAGCCGTCATATCGACGCGAACCGCGACGCGGCGGCTCGTAGACGTCGTGCATAGGATTGGTCGGATTATGCAGGAACGGCCAGCACGAGGAGACCACCGACTCTACCATCCGTACGTTTCTGCGGTAAGGGATAGTTTAATTACGTTGTTAACGATCAATCCGCCCGGCCTCTCAGTAGCGTGCCGCAATTATTTCTCTTCTCTCCGGATGTTAATGACGTTGAAGATGCCACACGGTATGCGAGACAACGAATGCGTCAAAGGGATAGTTTGAAGGGGATTTAATCGTCGAACGAAAACGATTCTATGATTCGTTGATGTGAGAGATCTACGATAAATCTCGTCATGTGTGTATATATATATTCGTCGCCTTCTAAGGTTCACGACCTAATGATTCCCGCAAATCACACACTCGAGCGATCTAGTTAAGGATTATTCCAATTAAGAGGGCATAAATGAAGACTCGTACGTGACCTCTCATCGGATCGTGGCCGATGACTCGGTGAGGGGTATCAAGTAACCTAGCGCCGATATTGGAGCAATTTATGCCGTCGCTTTTCCATTCCGAGGGGTCGCGGATCTTTACGGAGAAGCGACGAGCGCAAATATCGTCCGAGCACGTTTGAATGCGATTCTCGGTCCGCGCGCGCGCGCGCGCGAGAGAGAGAGAGAGAGATGTATCACCGAGTCCCTTCTCCCCCCGCTATCATCCCTTCCCCCTCCGATGGGCTAAAGATTCTCTTGCGAGCGATATCGGATGAACTCCCAGGATTTATATCAGTTCCGCGCGCGTGCATTTCCTTTTCTCCCCGCGTCCCTCGTAATTCTCTTCGTCCAGATATCGACGGAGATACTGACCGACTTATGCCAGGATCGAGTAAAAACATCGGATCCCGTACACAGTCCTTAAAAATGCTGATTCGATATCGTTCGCGATCAACGATGCGTGTAAATGGTCAGAAGTAAATGTATCTCGACTTTGTCAGCTAAAAATTTATCTCTCTTCTCGTGCGCGTGTGTATGTGTTGTGTATCCCTCCGGCGAATTCAGCAGGCGCAATTTTAGTATTCGCGCGACACGCGATCCGCGATTCGGCACAGGATTGCAGTCGGTCACATCCAGAGGCACGTCCTGGATGGGATCGTATTAGACAGGTGACGCATGGAAAAAAAGAAAGAAAAAAAAAAGGTATCTCATGATACCTGAATAGAATGAAGTTGCGGAGGCGGAATTGGGAAGTTGGAGTGTTTGTCGGTGTGCTGGCATACGTGTGCGTGTTCCTCTTTCATCAGTGAAAAAAAAATATAAAATAAAAAAAAAAGATATACATATATGCGCTTGTTTCGCGGAACAAAAGTTTTGATTCGTTCGCTTTGTAAACGCGCGACCCTTCGCACACTAAATTCGCTAACGAACCCGCGTGGACTGAAACAACTCTTGCCATTTCTCTATTAAAATAATTAAAGTTGTTTTTAACCATAGTTATTTCTCTCTCTTGTGAGAGAGAAAACAGGGAAGAAGGGGAAGACCCTCCGTTTCATGCCGCGGCGGTTATCGCGAAAGTTGATTTAACTATTCGTGGGAACTAAATGAGGGAAGAAGGAGAGGATCAACGTTTTGAGTAAAATGTCCGATCGCATGTCATTACATCTCAATTAAAAGGGATCTCAATTAAACGCGTCGCGTGTTTTTCACCATAGCCGAATATCGAAGTTGCTTTTTGAAAATTCCTGGCGAACAATTGTCCTTGTAAAAAATTGTGGACACTCAAAACTCATCGACATTAACCCCGTAACTCGTTTTCGAAGGAGGACGATATACCGTACTATCGCTTCTCTTGCTCGTCGAGTCGAGTCTTTAAGTAATGATGTAATGGATCTAACTAATTACGCTCTCTTTCCTTTATGCAAAACCGCAGATGATTATCAACGTTATTCACGGGGTTATATCATTATACAGTTTCTCGTCCTGAGCTTTTGAACGGTGTTTATAAGTACGTACACGTGCAAGATTTATATATTTTATATTTTATGTGCGGGATGTCCCGGATGTCCTTCTCTCGTAATCTTTCACCCACAGATAACATAAAAATCGTGGACATTCAAAATTCGAAACTCATCGAGATCAACTCAGTAACTCGTTTTCGAGAGAGGACGATTTATCATACTATCGCTTCTTTTGCTCGAGTCGATTTTTCAACGTAATGATGTATAATGGATCTAACTAATTACTCTCTTTTTCCTCTATGCAAAACCGTAAATAATTCTCAACGTTATTCACGCGGTTATATCATTCTACAGTTTCTCGTCCTTGCGCTCTTGAACGCTGTTTATAAATACGTACACGTGCATATATATACACGTGCAAAATTTACATATATGTGCGAGATGTCCCGGATGTCCTTCTCTCGTAACCTTTCACCCACAGATAGTACAATCCGAGCCAAAAGGACCAGCTGCTGCTTCAAAGTCGCGATATGTATATATATATATATATATGTATATTCGCAGTCTCCGCGAATTAACTTGACGCCCGGTTTCTGGGAGATCTGCAATTTTACGGTAAAATCAACGATCGTGACGCGCGCTCGTATTTTCGCTGAACAAACCGGGGATGAATTTATGGGCGAAAGATTGCGCGCTCCGCGAGAGAGCGAGCCTGTACATCCGTACATAGTGTGTGTATATATATCGTGATAATGAGAATATGTACCGTGCGCACAAGGAACGTCCAGAAACGAGGACGGTCGGGTTGCATCCTCTCTGCCGGAGGTCACGGAAGTGTCAGCGAACGGCAAACTGTCATAGCGTCGCTAACTGCCGCGCTATCGTCACGTTGCTGCGTTCCGCATGCGGAAATCTCACTGCGGAGCGAGGCGTGCGGGATTCTCCGGAATTTCGCCTCGCTATCTCTCTCTCTCTTTCTCTCTCTATCCTGCCATTAGATTTGATTAGCTGAATAAATACACATCGGAAGGGTCTTTTATTGCGTGAGGAAGGAGTTAATGCGGACGTATTTCGACATAATTATATACATGTGTCGTTTCTTCCATGTTAAACACATATATTTTCTAGTGTAATAATTTTCGATACTTTTATTATAATTTAGGAACTTTCCAAAGCGATGCATATGTTACAGGGTGAACGTTTCCGCATTAATTGCGATGTATTTTAAGGCGTAAAATAATGCAAGAGAATTTAAAAGGTACATATATATGTGTTATAACGCGATTCATTAGCATCATTATTATTCATAGATTGTTATTATCAACTCGCTTATATACGGAATAAAATTATTATTATCATTATGCATTGTGCGCGCTTAAATTTAACTGGTCTCATTAGGGATTACGGTTAATGGCGCGTTAATTCGGGGTTCCGATTCGTCGGCAGCGAATGGGATTGGATATTAACTTCTTGCGTTCGAATTGCACTCGAGAGGGGACTCTTACATCTTTAACGGCGCTACGCATCGTCGCAATTGCGTCGCCCGTCGAAATTGCGTTTTGAGCCGCGTTATGTGAAGAAAATTGAAGGCGTCGAGGAGCCTTAGCGTGAAAACCGCGAAAACCCGAGGGAGGACTCGCGGAGGACCTCAGACTCCGACTCCTTCCCGTTCTTCCTGCATATACATCCTCGACGAGGCGAATTGAAAAGGGATACTCGCGCGGCCGTAGTAATAGTCGGCAGCGAATGGGATTGGATATTAACTTCTTGCGTTCGAATTGCACTCGAGAGGGGACTCTTACGTTTTTAACGCGCTACGCATCGTCGCAATTGCGTCGCCCGTCGAAATTGCGTTTTGAGCCGCGTTATGTGAAGAAAATTGAAGGCGTCGAGGAGCCTTAGCGTGAAAACCGCGAAAACCCGAGGGAGGACTCGCGGAGGACCTCAGACTCCGACTCCTTCCCGTTCTTCCTGCATATACATCCTCGACGAGGCGAATTGAAAAGGGATACTCGCGCGGCCGTAGTAATAGGAGAAGCGACGTCGGGTGTCGTGTCGAAACGGCGGACGCGTATTTGCATGACGGAATTTTCCGCCGTGGCGGAGAAATTTCGCTAAATAACGGAGAACACGACGCAATCTCACCGAGTCGCGATTCGCCTCGAGTTTTGTAAGGAGCCTCGCGAGATTACGGCTCGCGTGTTGAGTTGAAAAGCTTTCCTCGCGACACGAGGTTCCTCCTCTCGCGAATGAGATGGGATAAAATCCGAAACGACTTTACACGCGCGAATTCGCGCGAAATGAGTTCTCGTTGGACAATGAGCGCGTGTGGCCTAACTATCCTGGATGTTCATTCGGCGCGCGTATTTCATTTCGGGGGGCGACTCACATCCCAATTTCATCTTCCGCGAAGGAACGTCGCGACCCTAAGCGAGCTTAAGTCGGCTTAAGATGGCTTAAGGAGCGTATACGATGACGTCCTCCGTCTCTTCCACAGATCACTCGCAGTGGTCCCCGCGTCGTATCGATCTCATCCCCCCTTGCCCCCCTTTCCACCTTCCTCGCCCAAGTATTCCCGGTGCAGTCTTAATTTAAATGGCAATTATCCGTGAGTGGAAAAAGTCGTTGGAATTAAAAGTTATAGCTGCGATCGAGCGAACCGTACGGCCGATTAGACGCGTTTCGCGAAATGGATTAGCGGAAAATTGCTTCCCTCCTTGTAAGAGCGCTCGTGAAGCGCAACGATGTCTCTCCACATAAACACATACACATAAAAATAATACACGTACAAAATATACACACACACATATTTGTATGTATATTAAAAAAAATTATACGTTTTCACAGAGGACAATTGCGCCTTGTGTAATCGATACAACGATTATTAGGATCGAGCCTTTCGTGCGAGGAGTTCATTAAAAAACTCGACCTCTCGATCTTAGAGGCTGCAAAGTCGGGTTAAGCTTATCCTCCGACGCGGAACTCTCGCTTAATGGCGGCAACTAAGTGGTACTTCAACACCATAATTAATAGCAACGTTTAGTGTCCTGTTGTAACGATAAATGTTGTAATTAGAGTAACGTAAGCAAATGCAGAGATGCGAGCGCGCACGGTATATTAGCGTTCTGTAACAGCTTGTTGTACATGCCGTTCGCCTTTACTCCAGTATGTTTGTTCGTATATGCATCTGACGCACAATAACTGCGACTCGTGTGAGTCGCCCAACTACATTCGTTACCTAACGCAATGCGTTTAAGAGTGTAATCCGATTATGGAATTAATTATAGCCCGATTAACGACATTCTTTATACCGTAAAATTAACGTTGTTAATAAACCGAGGATATTGATAGTACGTGTATAATAATGTGTTATTACGACCGTTTATGTACTGCGATATACATGCCTGGGGTGTATAATTCTTTCAAAAACTCGTCCGCTTGCGCAGCTCGATCACATTAAATTATTCAATTTATCGGACGAGCGTTTAATTAAATCTAAAGGACACACGTCGCGTCCTTCTTTCGCAAAATACAATTATTCGTTCGAAGGATAGATATTTTACGCTGTATCCCGCAATTTGCGTGATTTCATCAACGATTAAAGTCAAATTAATTTAACAATTATTCTCTGACAATGAGATAAAATACAATTCGTCGGACGTGCGATTGTATCGCGATATTTCCTCATTCGTGATATTTGAAAAGGATAAAATTGCCTTTTTTAAACATTAAAGAGAAAGAATGTGTGTATCTGCACTCTAAATGATTTTATACCATTTTATATTACACAGGCGCACTCCTTGTTGTAATTGGTTTGAATAGCATGACGAACACGAATCACAAGAGAGAAAAAGAAAAAGAGAAAGAGAGAGAGAGAGAGAGAGAGAGAGAGAGAGAAAGAGAGAAAGAGACAGAGAAAGGCAGAGGAAGAGAAAACGGACGTTTCTGCAGCGAGGGATGTTTGGATAAAACGTTTGGCTGACTATTACTAGGGACGAATGTTTAATCATCTTGGCGTACAATTTAATCATGTAACGGCAGCCTTCGGCCTTCACGCTCCCGAATAAGGACCGACTACCAGGTTTCGTAAATCTCGTGAACGCGGCTATTGTGGTGCGCTGCGAGTCCAAATTTCACGCTCGATAAACAGCCGAGCGCTGCTGGCGATATCTGCGTGCCTGACAGCCGCGGTAACAGAAGAAAATATCGATACGATAGCCCCGAGAATCGTGGTTCGACGATTTTTGCATCGAATCGCCTCACGATGGATGGAATCGATGGAAAAAAAATTTTTCGCCGTCCATGTTACGTATTAGAAAATCCGCGAAAGCGTATCGAAATTCACGCGCGCGCGTGTAATCTTCTTATCGGCGCGATTATTGTTTCCTTATATACTGAAGGCTGAACGTAATTACAAACGCGCGGATATACAATCAACCGCAACCGGGATTTAACGCGAATATAATTCCACCGCGCCCTCCTCCAATCCTCCCCTCAGTGCGGTTCCGCATGTGTGTTTGCGCGACTCGTTTTAATAAAGCGCAAATTCCGCGCGCGCGGTCGTAACTCAGTCCCCAGAGTGTCCCACGGATTCGCTCTTGCCTCGCCGACTACCTATTCTCCTCCTGCTCTCGGTATCTCGAGACATATTCCTAGAACGTGACTACAATAATTGTAGTATATTACTGACCCGGAATTATGTCATTGCGTCTTGTGGAATAATCGAGGATGAATATTCGCGCTCTATCGCTATATAAATCGTAAAAAGAACGCGATCTACGTTTTATATGTGCGACGTGAGAAAGAAAGAAAGAGATATATGTTTGCAAAAGCCTACCTTTGCCGTCGCTGCCGAGCTCCTTTCCACGTTGTGCACCGAGTGTCACAGAGGAAGTACAAACCAGCCACCAAAACGTACGCAGCAACATCATTATCACTTTATCGCAAGGATGTTTCACTTCGGGGAACGTGTGTGCCTCGTTACTATTTCCTCTTTCGTCTGTTTCTTACAGGGTCTCTACCATTTGCAGTCGCGAACGTTCCGGCAGGCGCGAAGGAAAACGGGAATGTCGTGGTACGTCGATCACATTCGTGCGAATTTAAAAGACTGTCATAACGAGCACGCACGTGAAAGAAATATACTTCGCTGTTCCGATGATCGAATTGACGCGACGCGACGCGAGTGAAGAAGAATCGTTTGTGTAGACGCAACTGAATTCTTCGATCTTTCACACGAAGGAGAGATTCACCGTATCGTTAAATATCACGAAACTAACCGTCGGAACGAGCTGCGAAAGAGCGAGGCAAAGTTGACGAGATGCAGTTTGTCGACTCAGATTCGCGTGCGTCTCTCAAAAGGGAGCCTCCAGCCATCCGTCTTTCCACAGATGCATAAATTCTTTTTGAGCAAATAATTCCTTTTTTTGCGGCTCCTATTAACTCTGATTAATTCGCCTTTGTTGAACCGTCGTCTATAACATCGTGGAACGAGAACACGTCACTGATTCCTTTTTCGCGCTTCAAGAAATTCGCGTCAATTGATTGGCGTTAATGACATAACTAGCCAAGTCTAGATCTCCCGGGCTGCGGTCCGAAATACGCTCAGAGCGTTGCCAGTACTGAAAATCTATAGTTTACGTCACGTGCACTATAGCTGGCAGCGTGCTAATAGCGCTGTGAGTGTATGTCGGATCGCAGCACCGGTCAGGAGATATTCATACTTTGATCGCGGTGACGAGTCATGCATGCACCTACCCTCGAACCCCGATCAACTCCGGAACTCTTAATAAAGTCCGTCTCTCGTCAGAGTAGGAAGTAATAAATGGAAAAAAAAAGAGTGGGGTTCCCCTGCGAGCACCCAGCAAGGAGCAAGTACGAGCTCTCGGTACTCGATTGCGCCTCTCTCTTATTGCGATTTGTCTGCGACTATACGATGAGAAAATCGCAAGAGAAAAACAGCAAACGAAACGATTCGATGTAGGAATGAAAAATTTCGCGATCTCGGGATGAGTTTAACTCTAATGAACTCTTAAATTCGGAGAAAAATGTAAGTTTTAGTTCTTCGGGGAAGAAGCCAATGGGTTCCACGGACGAGGGAATCCAAGAAACGAGCTAAAAATCACGTCTGTTTCCGCTTCGCGATAACGAGCGGATATCGTTCCGGTTTCTCACTCCTCGTGTTTATCGGCGCGCAACCTTTCGAACTTTGCGGCGCGCGTATGCCGGTGCATGCGTACGTATGTGTGTATATATATATACATATATATATCCAACACTGGGTACGTGGATACGAGGCGTATGTTGTATATGCGCATGCAATTCCGTCTGGACCGAAACTAAGCAGCGAACACGCGGCGCGCGAACGCGAATGCCCGGCGTGCAAGCCGAGACTGCGCCCTCCAACGTTTCTCCATAATACGCGTACACTCCCTCCCTCCCTCCGTAAACGCCCGTCCTCCCGCTACCGGCGGGGTACCCCTTCTCTCCTTCCCACCCCTTGTGCGCCCTCGCCCTGTGCCTAACCCCCTTTCCCCTGCCACCGAGACCACCGCCTCTGACTTACCTTCTCCGGAGTGCAACATTCACCCTCTCTCGCTCTCCCCTCGTTATCCTCATTTCCTCGATAATTCCAGATTTCTGCGGACTGACCCATATACAAACCGAATACTCTCTCAATACGCGTATGATACTATCGCATCCTTCCACAGGCTAAAGCTGCATCTTCTTATCCGCGATTAGTTCCTCCATTATTACTGTCTAGTAAAATCCCAAAAAACGAAAACTTATACACGGAGTAGTCGAAAAAAAGACAATCGAAAAGTGGGTTGATTCTGTGTGAAAGAGGAATAAAAAATGTAGAGTAAATTTTTTTCATACGGAGCTTTGTTTTGGAGAAAAGTAACTTTGAAAATTGGAAAATTAATACTGTAATTACATTTTTAAGCTTAAACGATTTTTATACATCATTAAATTTATCTCGATAGTGGCTATTAAAATATCATATATAAAAAAAAAAACGTTCCATCATCAAAAATGATCTTGATAGCCTTTAGGCACACACACACACATATATATATATATATATAACTTTCTTCTTCAACAAATTGTTTTATTAAATAAAATATGTGTGTGTATGTACGTATTTTAAATTTTTTATGTTTAATTAAATACATTTATTTGTTTTATTAAATAAATTGTACTTATCTATTTATACATTACTAGAACTGTATCATCAAAATAAATTTGACGACACATGACGCGAAATTGGAGAGCTCGTGCAAATTTAAATATATTATAGAAATTCCAATTTTTTAAAATTATTTTTTAAAAAACAAAATGCCTCATAAAATGTTTTGTTGTATATTTTTTTTTTTATAAAAAGTTCTTTTTGGTTATATTAAATTATCAGATCATTATTCTGTTATTCATAATAATGGTTTCGTTTGTAACATTACATAAAGTGCAGAAAATTGCGAGATTTCTTTATCGAGCAATAAACCGATACAAAAATATAAAGTTTTCATGTTTTTTCCTCGCAAACAACATAATCGTATTTCGGGCATTATTGATGTCTCATACAATTAATATGATTTAAGGGATTTACGTTACATCGGGAAATAGTTACATATCATATGTGATATTTATAATGCACGCACGAGATGGTATCGAAATAATTGATAATGTTATTAACGAACGCGAGTATTGTTTTTATAATGACGCCGATGAGAATACCATATCCTTCCTTCGTTCGATATCAATATATACTCGACTATCGGATAACACTGTGTGCGCTGTTTAAATTTCCTATACTATAAAATAAATCAGAAATATCGTCGTTACTCTCCACTAACATTACGCCCTTCGTTAAAAAGACCGATAATTTAAAATCCGTGACGGATAATTCGAGCTTTTTCCCTCCTTCCCTTCTACTCAATTTTTTAATCGATAACTAAATACAATTTCTGGTTTAAGTTAGATCTAACAACTTGTGCTTGATATATAATGTATTTTCGTAATTATTCTTTTATTATATATTAGTTCGATATTTTTAATATTATTGTGTGTATATTTGCGTGTTACATTAAAGCGATCGATGCTGAATTCGTTTTTACGTATCGAAAAGTAGAGAGAACGGGACATTCGGTACATTGCTTTTGTGATCGGGATTCTGGAAACGTGTGTGACCTGGTGACTCGAATCCTCGATCGTTCGTCATGTGCCTTGATAGGTGAGGCAGCACATGCTGCATGGTCGAGTAACATATATCGTCGGGGTTTCTCGCCCTCCCCCCCTCACTCCGTCCACCACACAACTTAACAAACTTCTCCGTTTATGCTCCGGGAATTCCTAAATTACTCTCGATAGGAATACAAAATACATTAACGGATATCTTTAATATTTTCAATCTGACGACATTTTATCACGATTTTTCCACGCGTAATTGCAAACGTAAAATATGCCAAGTCGCATCCTTGCTGACGGAAAATCGAAACTAAATTTGTTAGAAGCTGTCACTGAAACTATTGTGGAGTAGAGTCTCTTGGACGTCTTGCGCGATATAAATAAAGCGGATCCCTCTTTACATACCGGATATGTTTTCCACCCGTAGCGCTATATATAGGAAATCCAGAATTCCTGTATTTCAGTTGTGTCTGCGCACGTTCGTTGCCCGCATGCTCAGCGAGAAAACTCTCGAGGAAAATTCGAGTGACCCGATAACATCGTTCCCGTTTTGTCACGCGAAGATTGATTTATGCCTTTGTATTTTATGTATTTATGAATAACAAAATGATAGCAATCCTCTCTCTCTCTCTCTCTCTCTCTCTCTCTCTCTCTCTCTCTTGTGCGATTTTTAAAACTTGCCGAAATCTTTTGAGACTCAGGCCGACATGTGTCGCTGAAATCTTTTTCTTTCCGACGCGATCGATAAAGGAATAGAAATGAACCGGAGTCGTTCGTCATGCAAATCGACGAAAGAACGTAAATAGCCGTCTATTCCTAAAAATATTCTTCGTGAAGTGTGAAAAGATTAAAGAGGCACAAGTATAAAGTTTCGCGGGCGCATTTCACCAGTATTATAGGCTTAATTTGCGCTCATTTAATAGAAAGATATCATTTGTTTACAAAATACATTAACAGATATCTTCAACAACGTGTTTTATGGCCAGTTCTCCTACGCACAGTGTGACAAGTGAGCAATCTGAAGGGAAATAATTTCTACACATATTTTGTTAAATTTTTAATTATTTATAATAATTGCTTGATTATTTTGATTAAATAATTATCTAAATGAGTTTCTGCATTACAATAAATATCTTAATATGCAATTTAATTTTTTGAAATAAATTTATATTAAAAAGTCTTTATATGCTTTTTTTATTTTTTAATTAAAATCTCTTTCAGATACCAAAAACATAAAACTAATCAAAATTTTTTTAAGCGAGCAAGAACTGTTGTTTGTGCATACTTCACACAGATAATTATTTAATTAAAATAATCAGAGTTTCATGGGGTTAGTAAATATATTAATTACAAATTTATCTAACAAAATAACAGTTATTTCCCTGTAATACGCTCAGTTATCCCATTGTGCCTCGGGAGAATGCGAGCGCGACATTGTTTTCTTCCTTCTCTTTCTTTCTCAACAAGTTGAATATATACGTTTTGCTTCTTCGGATTGTCGAACGACGTGACCGAGATATCGTTCGCCAACATTCGTCGGCAACAAAACCGTTTGCGTTGCGCGAGCTCTTTAGATTTTTACAGGATAGTCGCGGACACATAGGTCCTCGACCTCTGAAAAGGAAAAAGAGAGATAAAGAGCGAACATCTTTCTTACAAAAATAACTCTTTGCGAATCGCGATCTTTGGCGCGAAAGGCGAAACTTTGCGCCGTTTGAGAGTGACAGTCAGATGTGATGCTGTTGGATAGATAAAGTTAATTAAATACTGGCAGAAGAGGGGATCGAATTGCCTGGGAATGATTTATCGCGTCTATTTCTCGCCTTCCATTTCTCTCTCCCTCCCTCTCTTGGTCATTCCGTACGGATTCCCTAACCAGATCAAAGACTGTGGCATCGCTGCGAGACGAGATCACGGAGAGTAAGCCGTAATAAATTCAACGTCTCGCGGATGCACGGACCGGCCATAAATCGGCATCGTTCGTCTCGCTCTCTCTCTCTCTCTGCTCGTGTTCCTGGATGTAAACGCCGGCCGGTGTAAACGGTGCGCCTACATAAGGTAGGTGCACCGTGTATAATGTTTACGATGTCTTTCGGATGATAACCAACCGTGCGAGATTGTGAAATACGATCCTTTTTGCCAAACTGGCCGCGGTCGATTTAGATTCCCGTAGAAACGACGTAAGCGTGTAAGGTCCAAAAAGAAAAATAAATAAGCCGGTGCGGGGGAGAAAAAAAGAAGATAGAGAACGAGAAAGGGAGAGAGGGGTCTATATTGGAGCTTTCGCAAAACTTTTCTTGCCTGCGCACGTTCCTTCGAGACGTGGTACAATATAAAACCTTACTAAGACCAGATCCGCCCTTAAATATCTCGCGGAATGAATCAGGTATCTCTTTTCTCTCGTGCTTTCTGCCTCCATTATCGCTTCTTACGTAAACGAGGACTCTCCGAAGAGACTCGAGCGTTAATACTTCTTTCGGACGCTGATAAGATTGAGCACGGGGATGGAACATAAAATAGTAAATGCAAGACGGTATGCATTTCTAGTAGCACGACAATAACACCGGATCATGAAAGAATTTTGCTTTGTACCTTACAAACAAGTCTCCTTGGTGCATTTTGATACGACACGGATATACTAACAACGCGCGTTAACAATGGTGTACAAAAGCCAGCGGATTCTATTGCGCGCGATACGTTTCGCGCGCACAGATGTGCTCTCCCTTTCTCTCTTTCTCTCTCTTAGAAAATACGGCGCCATCGGTTTACGCTTAAACTTAGATCAGTCTTTGAGAGTAAAACTTGATTCACGCTGTAACTCGCCATAATACCGAATGCGTTTCGCGAAATTCGATTTGCGAGCAATGCTCCTCGATGAAGATCCGGTGACGCGACGCTCCGTTTTGTGCGCTCGTCCTACTCTCTAAAAAGAAAAAAGAGCAGAAAATTGGTAGATAGGTAGATTGGTATCAAAGTCACGTCGTGCGTCCCCATTAGAGCTCATTGTTTGTACTTCGCGTTACCTTCCGCGGCGTGTCGTTCGGCGACGAATCGATTCGGCCTACAATTGTGCCGTGTCCTTTAAACAGAAGCTCCCCCATACCTCCCCCGCCCTCCCCTCAAATCCGGCCGCCCGTTATAATTTGCTTCCGGTGGATCCGCGCGAGTGGACAGACAGCCGATCCTAAATCGATTGCCGGTCGGTCGGTCGGTCACGGGAGCGATCGGCGGCCGATGCTTCGCTCGCGTCCCAACTTCGTTTAGCTGTTTTCAAACAGGACGTATAATAAATTCGATTAAACCCTGGCCTCGGTCTCGGCGAATCGGCCTCGATGTATATACGGTGCATCGAGTTTGTCACGATTGATAGTGCCCGGTCCGCGGCGACATAGTGCGCGGCTCGCGTCACGCGGGAAAAAAATGATTGATTACGCTATCCATGCATTATTGTTATGCGTGCACGCGCCGGTGCCAGGAAGCGTTCCATTAAACCATTACGAGAAAAAATTAACGGCCCCCTGCTCTTCTTTCTCTCCCCTTTCCCGTATGATCGATCGAGCGTTTTTACTAAATCGAATCGAGAAACATTTCGCGCGCTTTCGATGCACCGATCGTGATTTTGAAGCCTGTCTCCCGATGATAGGTGATATATGTATGGATTTGCCAGCTGCCATCAACTCGAGTAGCGGCAGAAATTGTATCTTTTTCAAACAGGAACAGGGGGGAAAGAGAAATCATTCGATCCGTTGAATTAATATATGCGATACAGGTTTATGCTATAACATCGGTTTATATTAACGGAACATTCTTTTAAAAATTGTATATATATATAACAAGTTTTAATTACAGTTGCGCTTTTGGGTAATTGGAGGTTCGTAGATCCCATCTATATATTGTAAATATAATGCGCCATATTAAATCCCACGGCTATTCTTGCAGAGATGCATCGGGATGCATCCGGATATGGTATTCTGCGTTGGCGCGAGAAGACATTATCGATGTCGGGCTACGTTATTCCGCGCGGCTCCGGGAAGTAGGTCGAGGGATAAATAAGCATTAGCGAAGGGAAGAATAAAATATGGCGTTTGTACTCCATGCAGAGCAATATTACTGCCGGTTATTGGATTTTCGACTTATTTCGAAAATTGCGATTTGCAATCCGAGGGGTACGATAAAAAGGTTAATGATTCACCGCTTCTTAGCATCCCTCCTCCTTCCCCTCCCCCCCCCCGTCCCTGTGTATGTTCAGGAATTGCCGAACCTTTCGAAACCGTCAATTATCTCCTGCGAGATCTTTATCTTTGGTCTCGAAATTGATTTACATTTGCATGTCAAATGGAAAGTCGTCGCGCGGAAACGTTTTGTGCTGGCAATTTTTGTTTTTCACGCCGCTCTCTCATCCGTCAAAGTTCCCATTCTCATATCCTCGGCCGCGGAAGAAGGCTCGCGGGATTGAACGTCGAGCACGAAAACCATCGAGGCTCGAAACTTTTTCTCCCTTTTCAGCGGAAATAATTTGAATAGTCGCCGCGATGACGAGAAACTTTTTCCGCGGTTAGTTCTGCAATCGGCCGCATATTATTATCAGGTTCGGAGAGGTCTGCGAATCTCTGTCAACCTTTCTTTCTTTCCTCTCGTTCGATGATCTTTATCGATTCGACCCGCCATGAGGAGAGGGCAAAGCGAGATGGAACCGTGTCGCGTGACAAGTGTTGTAGAGAAAGTAACTAAAATCGTAGCTTTCGCCGCACACGAAAAGAATCCCTTCGACGTTCTCTCATTAAATGTCGGATTATCGATAATTGGCTGGCAAAAGGAACGTGAGAGACGCACTGGTCGGGACCTATTTGCCGAGAATGGGGATAACAACGAGAGGATGAGAAACGAGGATAAAAAAAGAAGAAGAAGAAAAAAGATATATATATATACGTACAGAAGAAAACGTTCGCGAAAGATACGTACACAGCTCACGTTGCGGTCTCTTCCGAGTCGACCCGGAACAAACAGAACGAAAGCTTCCCGCGCCTTTGTGCGCGCTATAACCCGATCTCTTTATCGCGCGGGAAATATTCTTTAAGCGTAGAAAATAAAAACGGAAGTAAAAATTGAGCGGATAGTGAATGGCTGCCACTCTCCTCCCATTGGCATCTTCCATTCGCAACAACACGCGAGCGAAAAAGACGGGAGACAAGCCAGATCGACAGAAGGATTCGGCCGAGGAGAGAAAGGCCGATGGTGATCGCGAGGATAATAGATTCGGGCAACGAGCCCAAATAAAAATCCCGTAAGAGATGCCCGTTTATACAGAGTATTTCGCAAATAACGTGATAAACTCTCTCGACGAGACCTTGAAGTCGATTCTCTTCAGTTCAAAATTTAAGTCGAAACTCATCGATTGAAATTATCTAATGTCATGGAATGCGCAGCAATTAAGCCCAACATCAGTATCTGTTTTATTGGTAAACCGATGAATGGCAATTCAGAGGAGATACGTCCTCTCTCTCACTCTCTCTGTCGTTAAGTACCCGTTACTATCAACGATGTGTATACATGTATAATGCTCCCGTGCATCATCCCACTAGTTGGTCTATCATGAGGTAATGCAGTTGCGACAACTATTTCAGAGGAACCATCCTCGTTGCTTGCCGGTCGTTAGTGCTCGGCTAATTTCGAGTCACCGTCGTCAATTTAAATTACAGTTACATCGACGAATCTCGAACTTTCAAACGCTCAAAACACTTGCGCAATGCACGAACTATTTTCTACACGAGAGAGGAAAAAAGGCGGAATATAATTGGAAGAGAGAACGCGCTTTTTGTGCGCAGAACTTTAAATAAAACGATTTTTATCAGCCATTGTGCCTCGTTAGCAGAAACGTAACAGTCGACGCGATTACTTTTAATTTCAGATCGCTTTGGGCAAGCGAGAGAGATTATTTCGTAGAGGGATTTAAAGGGCAGAGTCGGATAATATCTTTTTTTTTTCATCAACAAGATTATAGCGATATTTAAATATCTAAATATTTGGACGAATTGCAAATTCGATTTTCTCTCGCACGTATTTTTTCGCGCTGTGATAGATAATAGCATTCGATGATGAGCCGATGAGTTTCCGCGGCCGGAGCTCGTACTTTAATAGCGGGAACGCAATTTCAAGATTACGAGACGCGTCACTACGAGAAGAAGTATTAGAGACAAGGAGGAAAGATTAAGCGCTGTCATGTTGTCCCTAGACGTGGTTTCCCGATGTGCCAGCGGGCGCGCACGTCCGCGAGCTATATTCGGTCGCGTAATACAGGCTTTGTTCTACTGGTGAGGCCAATAAGGCGACATGGGAGTTCGAAGGGAATCTTAATTATATCGGGGAATTAACTTTTGTACAATGCTACGAATATGTGAGTCGGTAATCAACGTTTGTGTATCGAATTATGATTTAGCATAATTTATATATATGTATATGTAGGAACGCCAATATATTTTTACTTTTTCTTTTTTTTCTCTCTATTCTTAATTAATAAAGAATGCATTATATATTTGTACACATTAAACAAACGACACGTTTAATTGAAAAGGATAACTTATAACGAGATTATTCCTCGTATAAACGTCTGCGGTTTCTGAAATACTTTGATTGCTTTGTTGCAGTCAATCGATTCAATTAATTTTACTGCTATTACGCGCACATTTTGTTTTCTCGGTAAAATTTAATATTTTCATAATATTAAATATAATTTGTATTTATTAAAAAAACCGGATATATATAAGTAAACAGTTTCTTAACAATTACTTTTTTTCTTTTAGTGACAGGTAAATTTTTAGTCTCTCTCAAATTGAGATAAGAGATATAATCGGATTTTATCGGAAAATCAAGTCAAGCGACTCTCTCTCTTATCGTGTTTTAAATATATTATCAAATATTTTTTATATTTTTCATTTTTTAATATAATTGTAATATTATTATAATAAAACACAATTACATATTTAAAAAAATATAATACATTAAATATAAGAAATATATAAAATAAACATTAAATTTTAATAATACGATCGTAATAAAAAGAAAGATCAATAACATTTTTATATATATATCTCTCTCTCTCTTTCTCTCATTCTTTTCGTGGACCAAAACTTACTTATACCCGGAGCGATCCAGGATTATATGTTTACGATTTACGATTAACGCGCTCAAAACGTTAATTAATCATGCGCGACCGCCTGTGATGCCATTCATATCTTCCAACATGAAATCCAATTATATCGTCGTGTATGTGTATGTACATACGATGAACGATGTTTTATATTCGGTGCGTTACGCGACAGGCCGGTTTCAATTTCTTCCGCTAATACGGGAAATGCTGGGTCGGAAATCCAAGAAAAAAAGGATACTTTTTCACACGAGTTACCACACGAGGGTCCGCAAATTCCACACTGGTTACAGTCCTTCCTCCCTCTTTCCCCGTGACTCCATCCCTACAGATAGTAATTTGCAGGCGCTGCATTTGCGTTTTAAGCCGCTTAATGCGCGAGAAGAGAATTTGCCAGGAATTTAATCAACTCGGCCGAACGTTGATTGCCGAATGGCAATTATCGCGTTTGTGATCCTTACAGAGTCTTGTCGTTAAACACGGCAGAGTGTTTGACACTTCTTATCAGCAACACCGACGCCGGAGCGACGGCAGGACACGTCGGAAAGCCATTTCTAAAGGGAAACGAAGTCGCGCGCTTCCGTCGCGGAGGAATAATAACGAGACGTAGTTACCGTCGGATTAATGGGAAAAAATTGCCTGTCGATCTCTACGGAGGGTGAAGAATGAGAGAACGGAGATTTTTTTCACTCAATTTTTAAAGGGTGTTGATTCTCGAGCACGCTCACGCGTCTTCGAAATAACGCGCGTTTTGGCTTATTATTAATATCTCTCTCGATTGTGAAATATATACATTTTACATAAATGCCAAACTAAAATCCTTCAAATGTGTTTGCTTCTTACTTTTTCGATTTCTTTGTTACTGATGAAAAAAACTTTCAACAACTTTAGTTGAAAGAAAACTTAACGAGTGTCTATGTTTTTTAAAAAAGAAAATTTTAAACAAGAGAATCTTTTATAAATAGCATATTTTTCTCAAAACAAGATATTAACTGTCGGATGCACTACTCAATTTGCATCTAATTATCTACTTTATTACTTTGATCATGCATAAATAAGGAGAAGCGATGATTAAACTTTTATATACTCGTGTATATTCAACGTTTATGCGTAGAAATCTCGGATAAAGTTTGATTAATATTGAAATTGTAGCCAATTGTAAGTGCGATACACGAAATGCAAGTTCTTTGCGATTAAAAAAAATTGCCGAGAGCATTTCTCGGTATCGGGATCCCGTTTCTAAGACATCACGACGGATCGCGAACGGTTGCGTCGCTTTCATTCGCTTTCTCCTCGTCGCATCACCGTGTTTCGAAAGTATCGAGCTGATTGAAACGTACAAAATGAAAGAGGGAGAGGGAGATGGGCGGCGGCGCACTTTACTCCACTTTCAAACAGCACATAAAGTGACGAACTTTGTCTCCATGGATCTCCGGGCGCATCGATTGTATTTTCTGGGAGCACGAACTCCTCTGGAAAAAGCGGACCGGAGGTGAGCGCGTCTTTGAAAGAAAAGTCGTCGTCGCTTGATAGAGCAACGATGTCTCGCGTGCACTTATATTAGCCGCGCGCTGTCCTTTTGATGTTACAGATCGCAACCCGGGTCTCTCTCTCTCTCTTTCTCTCTCTCTTTCTCCTTCTCTCGTATTGATCGCCTCCTGTGAATGCGGGACACGGGAAAACTCGATCGGACGTGTTATATACGCGCTCGATAGTGTCGAATAGATGCAATTTCCTACCATCAGCGTGCAAATTAATGTTTCTTTGCGCGGCGGCGGTAAAAACGCACGCGCGCGCGTCTCGCAATTCTCATTAGATCGTTATCAGCTGATTGATACTGTCAGATGTATGCGGCGTCAAAAAGAACGTAACTGATAGTATTTGGCGCGTTAAACATATGGGTAATGGACGCGCCTATTTTATCCAAGCGTCGCGTGGCAATTAGCGAAAACACCCTTTTCGCGCTATCCTGTAAACACCTGCGTCGCTTTGTTTTTCACGTGCGAGAATTAGATAGATCGACTCGTTATTCGCGTTCGCGATCGGCTCGCTAGAGAAGAAATAAATAAATTGGATTTTTCTTTTTCGATTCGGTGGAATGCGCCTATCTGCGAGAAAAGCTTTATATAGCCTTTTTATCGCGGACATAGAGATATATTTATTCAATGAAATATAAAAATGAAGCAATATGCTTTTATCTATTTTTTTCTCTTTGTGATATCCGATAGATATCCAATCAAATATATTAATCATTAAATTCATTAGATTATTTATTTATCCATGGCACATGTTATATGCACATAGTCGTCTACCGCGTAACGCGATTTTTTTGGCTGTTACATTATTTATTTTTTTCTCTTTTGTGTAAAGCAAAAAAATTATATTATCATTTAAATATCTTTACTTATGGAAGTAAAAACGTGTGTGTGACATTTAATTTATAATAAAGTTTATTGATATAGCGTAGCATGTCTTTTATGCACGTATCTCCAAGAGATCTATATCTCATCTTCAACACGTGCATTTTAATGCAACCTAATTTTTTGTAAAAATGTTTTGGTGCATTCTGTAAACTCGAGCTTTATATAACATTTACATATACACAATACAGTATTTACATATTCCATTCTTCGTGACTGAGAGACATTTCTTGACAAACTTGTATTGACGGCGGGAGATATATCCTTAGACGTTTTACCCGGCGCGCGTGCGAACGAAAATACAAAGAGGCAAAGGTCAGGAGTGTTTCGTCTAGACTGAAATATTCGTCCGAAACACGCTTTATACAAGTTGCATGTAATATATTGCATTGCGCCTACATGCAAAGTGTGCAAAACGTTCACGTGTAAAGCCATCGTCGGTTAATCGCTGTACGGGAGAATTTAAAAAAAAAAAAACATATCCTTCTACATCTTATTACCGTTTACCGCAAGGTTGCACGATACTTTTTTTCGACGAGAGATATAAAAGATACGGGCAATTTTGGGATTTTCGCTTTAAGGGTAGTCGTATATCTCGCCGGCGTCAAGCGTAGCCACACAAGCGGGACAGTTTTACGGGCCATCGTCGCGTCGTAAAACCATGATCCTCGCGTAAGTAGAAAAGGCGACGGTATAGTCCGGCGCACAGTTGCCGCTAAGTAGTCTTGGTAACACGATACAGGAATGCGACCAGCTCGTGCGGTCCTTTCTAGCTGTATCGGTGTTCATTTGACGACTTTGACTGCGCTATCGAGTTCCCTGTGAAATTCGAATAAGTATCGAGCGTTTCAAAATGCTATTTGAACGAAGGTCATTATGAAATTATACGCTTTGGAACTTCGAGTTTATTCTTGCTTTTGTATTTTCTGTATTTAATTTATACGATCTCTCTCAAAAGCGCTTTTACACATTCTGTTACACTGATTATATTTGATGGTGATTTTACAGAGATTTTATACAACATGTACGTTATGGTTTTGTTGGTTAAAATATAGAACGAAATTTTCGTCTTATGTATTTTAATAGCAGAGATCAGAGATCATATTATTTATATAAAAATGTCGGAAAACGACTAGGAGTCATTTTACGAAATTGGTAGCGTTTTACACTTTTTTAAGACAAGTATTACATGGTTATATCGCTTTTCATCGTTTGCTACGCGTACAACTATACTTCGGATTGTTGTCTTACGAGGAAGAGTCGCTGATGATAAAGGCCGAGCACTAACAGCGAAGGTGTGAAAACGCTCCGACAGTAAACGAGGTGTTATAATTTTCATTCAAGCTGCATGGAGACATGCGCCATCCCCTTTATAAACCGTAATCCCCGTTGTTTCTACTCTCCCTCGTTGTTACGAGCTCTTCCCGTATCATATCTTCGCAAAACTCTCCTACATTGTGCTCACGTAATGGCTCATCCTTTCCAAACTTGTCTGTTCGATTATCTGATGGAATATTCACGTTTTACAGTTTTTCTTTCTTATAATTGGTTTCTTTTTTTCTCTTAAATTTAACAACAAATACAAAACATGCAAAATTGATACCAATTATTTACCTCTTTTTGTTTCAATATCGTAAGAAATTTTTTCATGTGATTAAAGATTCCCCGTTTTCGCTTCTCGATTCTATGTGACGTATCATAATGCAACGCGATCGACGAACGTATAATATCGCGCAGATTTAGGAGCGTTAAAAGTGCCGTAAGACACTAAAGGATACCGGCCACCGTGTTAAATGAAGAATCATAATTCTCAGCCGGGCGACGCGTCATCGCGTTGGCCCATAATCCCCTTCCATTTCTTCGCCCGCCTCTCGAGTGTAAAGGGTGAGCCACCCTTTACCACTTAACGCAGCCCGAAACTTCCCTTCTTCGTCGTTGCATCCGCGCGATTCTTTGCCCGTCGTTCCTTCCCTCTCCTCCCCGAGGAGAGCATCGCATCGCTCTGCAGCCACCAGGCGCATATATATATCATCAGCCGTGTTCCCGATGTACTCATCGAGCCATGCTCCTCCGCTCCTTTTTTATCTCTCCCTGAATCCCCGCGGGAATGCATAGTCGAGTGTAGGCCAACGAGATGCCATAGTTGTAGCATCCTGCCTCTCTTTTCGGTCCGGGAAATTTATAAATCACCCTGTCCTTAGACTTGTCTCGAATCTTTCGTTGCTCACTGAACTTTATATCATCAGCCGTGTTCCCGATGTACTCATCGAGCCATGCTCCTCCGCTCCTTTTTTATCTCCCCTCTCCCTGAATCCCCGCGGGAACGCATAGTCGAGTGTAGGCCAACGAGATGCCATAGTTGTAGCATCCTGCCTCTCTTTTCGGTCCGGGAAATTTATAAATCACCCTCTCCTTAGACTTGTCTCGAATCTTTCGTTGCTCACTGAACTTTCCACCCTCTTCCATCTCCCGTCTGCCTCTCTTTCTCTCACTCTCTCTCTCTCTCTCTCTTTCTCTCTTACCGGCTATCTCCGGCAAACTTTATAATTTTATCGGTGGCGGTGCTTCATAGCACGATATCCATTAGCGTTAATTCGGGGCTACTTAGCGGTCGGTCAGTTTAAGTGGGCAACACTCGAGCAAATATCCATGGCCACGGTCCAGGAAGGAAACTTTTCTACGATACTCTGGGGTTCCGCGTAATTGCGTGGACGCCGAGAATCGGGGAATTTTCTCTTCTTTTTTTGCATGTATACGCCAATCCTCACATGGCCCGAACAAGCCATAGCTTTTCTTCCGTGTGCAAGATGAATGTGCCCGCCATTCTCAAAGTAAGCCAACCAACCTACTCGCGATTCCGTCCACGATGTATGCAATAAGTCTCGCTCGACCACTCCCTAATGCGGCCAATATTTTCACCTTGTACTTTCATGTAATTCGCCTTTCTTAAAAAGTCATCCGCATTATTTAAAAGGATCAATCGATATCCATGAGACGCGCAGCTGACTCACCCTATAAGTAAGTTTTCTCTCTTCTTTTATTATAATATATATTTGATTATAATAAATATAACTTTTCTCTTTCTCTTTCTCTCTCTTTTTCTCTCAATTTTATTCTAAAATAAAAATATTCTGCAACTTAAACTCAGACATTCAATTACAGTCAAATATCTTGGAAATTAAATTAGATATTTTTTATGGCAGTTTACGATTTCAAGAGAGAAGCAATATCTGATAAAATAATTTTTGTTCAGATAGAGACATCACAAAGTGATTTCAATATGTCATATTTATTTTTTTAAATAAAATTCATATAATCTTTTTTTTTATACATATTGATTTTTTCCTCTAGGCGTATTTTGCATATAAGAATATTTTAGAATCATACAAAAAATCAATCATTTACGAGATATTTTATAATTTATTTTAATGTATTGTAATATGTAAAATATGAAATATCTCGTGTAAAGTACTCACTTTTCCATTAAAATATTCGTTAAATTTTCCACAGAATAATAAATAACATTGATCGATGAGCCTACGTACAAGTATAGCATTTCGCTTGTAACGTGCAGTTGCATATTTGTTTTTTAAAAGCATTACGCACTTTTATGCTTTTTTTCATATCAATCAATTTATGTCTATATGTAAAAATATGAAGATAAAGTCATTGAAAAAAGATAATATTTTACAAAATAGTTGATATTTTATATGTCTCTCTCTCTCTCTCTCTCTCTCTCTCTCATAATCTGTTAATATAAATTATGAAAAATATAAAGAAAACTTGATTTTTTGTAATATTATTTTAATATTCGTTCACATATGCAATACATAGAGGTAATGATTAAAAAACATTGATATATGCAATAGACATTATATGGTCCATTGAAAAAAAAATAAAAAATTGAAAATGACCTCTCGATAATGCCTCTATCTGGATAAACATTATTTTGATCATAAATCACTTTTTCTCAAAACCATAAACATGAAAACCGAGAAAAGGGGAATATATCAGATCTAATTTATATTGTCTTATAACTGGACACTCTCTGTATAATGTAAACAGTCACAGTAGAGATAGACATAGAGAAATTCAATGGCCTTCGTTATATCCGCACATGTGTGTGTGAGAGAGAAATATTTCTTGTTCCGGTAACTTGAATACGTCGGCAAACGTAAGTACCTCGAGCGCACGACGAGTAGTCACCCTCTCGTAACCTACTTCAAGTTCCACTCTGCATCCACGCCCTGCAGTAACTCTATTTCGCCGCCTTGTTAAAGCTACGTTTCTACCTGCATCTTGGTCTTCCTCGTTCTCTCTCTCTCTCTCTCTTTCTCGCTCGCTTTTTTCTCGCTCGCGTGCTGTGACTGCTAGAGCGGGGATGTTTCTCCGCGTTTCTCCAGTAGCGTTTTTCGCGGGTCAAAAGGTGAGCGTTTTCGCGGATGCGAGACATTATGCATGGTCGTGCATAAGGTAAGCACGCAACTTGACAAGAGGGGGTGAGCGCAGAGAAGGGGAGTCGACTCTCGCAGTCCGCCGACCTACGTTGTGGAGGCGCACGCGTGTTTCCCCAAAGTCATGAAAGTCTTATGACATCGGGGAGGTCCGGCTCTCGCAATTCCCGGCGTCAGCCGCGACGAAAATGGGATCGTCGGCCGATCTTGTTTCTAGTACCAACGTGTTCGCGATGACGAATTACTCTCGCCGCGTCGAATTAGTAAAGAGCTTTGGCCTGCAAATTAGTAATCGCTGCAGAACCACCTACGTTTAAATGCACACCACGCGAATGGAGCAGTGCCCCCTTATCGATCGCTGCCTACGGATGTCTATCTTACATCAATCTTGTAGTGGTCGGTGTGATTGCAATGCTAAATTGATATATCTTCAAAGATGCAGACAATTCGCAAGAAATCATTTCTAATGGTGGACGTACATTTCAGATTTAGATTATTGAAAATGATTTATTTAAAAAAATAGTGTATTCCGCGTTTAAATAGAATACCATCGCAACATTTATATATTATTTTGAGAATAATACATGGGAAATATACCTATTTGGAACACAATGTGTGATTTAAATTATCAATTAAACTTATAATTATCGAGCTACCAATGACCATTTTAAATATTTCAAATGTAAAGAAAATAATTAGAAAAATAACAAAGCAAATATGCATTTTTTTATGCAACGTTAAATTGTGAAAATATGATTTAATGAAATTAAAATAATTATAAGAGATATGAGAGAGAAATAAATAGTATAAATACGTAAAAATTCGTAAAAATAGTATTAAAATATTTTACTGCTCATACAAGAAGTTATCTCATTATTTCATTAAATACTTTGTAAATTTTATAATAAAAGAAAAATGTATCTAAAGTATTTATTTTTGATTCAAACATTGATAAAATCAATTAAATATTTCATATAGCATTGTAATCAATATACACAAATGAATTATTATTTCAATTAATAATCATTTATAATCTATCTAAAGAGAGTGGAAGAAATAACTTACTTTGATATTTCTACTTTGTAACTCAAACACTGTTCGTACGAGTACGATCGACTTTACAGAATTTAAAGATCCTCTTCCACTATAATAATTGGGTCGAGGATATTATAATGCCGTAATTAAAAGCGTTATAAGGAAGATTAAGTATTAGGCCAGAGTCCTCTGCTGTTTATAACTAGGTCAGCAGACACTGGTACCCAAAGTAATCCTTTTACTATCCATAGTTTAGGGGTGTCGCGAAGTAATTATGGTCCAGCAATAATTTAACTTCCGCGAAGCAGTAATGAATTTCAGCTATATCGCGGAGTTAATGACGTATTACGGACGACAAGGGATCTCGCAAAGGACGGCAAGGATTTTGTGTATAATATCGAGTAAATTAATTTTCGTGTAATTAACGATCGATGCTTTACCTATCGCGCGCGGTTTACACGCGCGCCCGCTCGTTTATCAGCTTTTTCCCCCACACGAAAGTAATGAACAAACGCGCAAACAAAAGGTTAACTGTTAATTATTGCCAATCAACGTGTAAAAGAGAAGCGCGTGATTTGCTCTTCCTTTTTTTTCATAAAAGGCATTGTTAATGACAATGATTTATAAAACGGGAGGCTATAAAATGGGGTTGTGTATCGTAAAAAAATAACGATATTCACCTGCGGATTAAACGCGAGACGAAGTCTTCAGATGGATTAAGTTCTCCGATGCTGTCCTCCGCTCAATAAACGACGGGGAACGACTTTACGACTTTACGTCGTGTTTTGACGTGCACACGACGGAAGAGAAGTACGCGAGCAGTGGAAGCGATATTTGAGAAATAACATCGAGAACGGATTTACGACGTTTTCACGGCGCGTAGACGGCTGGAGACGGAAGAGGCGAAAAGGTGGGATAAAAATGAGGGGGTAAAGGCTGAGAAACGGTAAACATATTTTTGAGATCCGACGGTTAAACCGTCGATCGAAGTTGACGGAGAGAAGTCTCGAGTAGAAAGGACGATGGTAGCGGTGATGCGTTAAAAGGGAGGGGCCCGGAAATGGGAATTAATGAAGCTCGGGGAACGGGATGGCGCGAGCGAGCGAGGATATTACGTGTTGAGGATATGGGCTTGCCAATTACAATCGTATCCAAGCGGCTAGCGCTCCCACGAGGCTCGCAGTCGCCGGTTTCTATCCAACGGCATGCATAGATGGCCAACCCGTTTGGCTGTACTACACGTACACCATACACGGTTATAAATATATGATTTTACACAAACATACACGCACACATATATGCGCGCGCGCGCGCGCGCCCGTGTATGTTTGTAGGTGGAGAGATACGTATACGAGTGCGGAACCGGCGCTCGCGGTAGCGTGAGCTCGCGGCAACGCCAACTCCCCATCGCCGTTTCTATTTTCCGTCTGCTACACCGCAACTTGGAGTCAGTCAACCGCAAAATGTATCATCCCCTAGTTTGTACTCCGTCCGGGTTAAATTAGATTTTATTGGACTGTTATCCATTCTCTGCGCTCTCCCGCGGAAAGTACTTCCGGTCGAGGCAATCACGGCGGGCCGCCTCTCCTGGCCCCCCGCGCGACCAAAATTCGTCTCCGCTCACCGCGACCGGCCGATCGGGGAACGCGTTCCCCGAAAAACGAGAAGCCGCTGTATAGTTTCCAGTCGCCTCTTTCGCGCACAGTGTATATCGCTATTTTTCAATATGCTTTTTCTTGTACGTATAAACATTATTACACGGTAGAGAAAAACAATTTTTTTTAACGCTTTTTTATCTTCTGTGCGCCATAAAAGGTTAAGCGGATAATCAGTACAAAAAGCTGCTCTTTCGTAAAGCGCAGTTTATATGGGACGACAAATTCTACGTTTTGTAAAAAAAAAAAAA